>NW_020956632.1:144783-199177 GCF_003031625.1 Empidonax traillii
TTTCTGTAAATAGTAATGTTCTTTTGGAATGGTACATTCTTTTCTTCCAGATTTTATATTCACAGCCTCTGAGAAAGCCATGGGAATCTGCAAAGAACAGAAAAATCTGATGAAGAACATTGAACAGTCTTTTTACCCCTTCTTATGCATTAAACCAATGTCATGGTACCCTGATGCTCTTCACTATCACTGAAAACTGGAAATAAACTCTTCCACTATTTGAAAGTTACAGTAATCCCACATAAATATCCACACTCTTTGGGTTTTTTAGTGGCAAGTTACTTTAAAAATGTGATTTACAGAAAGGAATCTGCTCATCAAATGCTGGTTGGAATTGGACAGTAAATATCCAGGTTGTTTTCTTCGGGCCAAAAAAATTCCTATTTCTGTGGCTCTGTGTATGTTCACCTCCTCACAACCTCTTTCTACAATACTGCTATGGCTGCACACATATTTCCCTCCCTCTTATTTCAATATTTCATCTGAGGAACTTTTCCAGCTCCTAAGAGAGACGTTGTTGGTTTTCCAGAATTCCTTTGAGCGTCACCGAATGACCCTGCCGTGGTTATTCCCGTGTTGATCCCACTTGGCTCAAACTGAGCTGTGCAATCCACGTCTGTGTATAAATTATTCAGAGCCTCCTTATTGCTTCATGAGGTAAATGTGAGAACATCAGATGGCAGAGATCAGCTGAACTCTGTTCAGGAGCTGTATTAAAAACAATATTTCAGTGCTGAACCACCACAAGACTTTCCCAACATAATCTTTACGCTCCACCAGCACCAACAAGCGCAAAACTTCTCCACAATTAATGGTGTGGGGAAAGTTTGGAGATGCAAAAGTTAATTACCTGCACTAAATTTAGCCAGGAAATCAGGTTAATTACCCTATTTTAAGGTACCTTGGAGAATAAAATGCAAACGATGGTTAAATAACACAGAGTGGTAACTCAAAAATTGAAGTCTTGTGAAAAGTTCAGCAGTGTTTAATGGCCAGGTCCTGGGTTCACACCCTTTGTGAAGGTCACTCCAGCTCCACTGGGAGCTTTCACTTCCTGCTGGGGAGTTTATTTTCATTAATATTTTTACTGATATTATAAGAGTTCTTCACCTCAGTTTAGATACCACAGCTGATGTGGAAGATAAGTGGTGAAAAACTTTGGTTTGTTTGGGGTTTTTTTTCCCATCTCTCCCTCAAAAATACAACATTCATGAAGGACAAACCAAGTAGTTTCTCCTCTAGGTAATTAATTTTCATATAATTTCATATAGTAATTAAGCCTCACTTACTGGCCCAGGTTTCACCTTGGTGCTGGCCAAATTCAAGTCCCAGTGACAAGATTTAAATGGGTCCTTTAAAGGTTATCAATGGATTTTCTGAAAGCATAAATTGCCCAAGCCTTGGATTTTGGTAAAGTCTTCCTGCAGTAATTAAAAGCTCCTGCCCTGAGGGTGTGTCCTGCTCAAGAGCAAATCTGCCCGTGACCACGGACAGAGCAGCAGGAAGGCTCTCTAGGATGTCCTGGAGATCTAAACTGAAAAACAATAAGGAAGGATAAAGGCAGTAAGTAAAAAAATAAAAATAATAATAATAATAAAAATTTTCCTGCCTTTTGGGTAACAAATAGAGGTAAAAGCGGTAAGAAAATAACAAAAAAAAACACAGCAAGCAATGTTTCTGACCTATCATTTCTGATCTGTTGTTTATCAGTGCACACTGCACTCCTAGAGCTTGGTGAAATTACCACAGCAGGGAACACACTTTTTCAAGGGAAAATAAAGAAAAAATTGACATTTTGAAGTTGCAGAGAGAGAAATTCAAAAAGGCTTTTTTTTTTTTTTTTTAATGCATCAGAGCTTTTGAATTTTGGGGATAATGCAACTCTTGCAGCTTCATGAGCTTCCTGTAAAGCATAAAAAACACGAGTACAAGAGTTAAAAACCAATTCCATTGATAGTGATTAAGAAATTTAATTAGGAAGGGAGACTCTCCTTAATTTGCCCTTCCATATTTATGGATAATAAGAGGAGATGCACTAATCCAGGTTACTGAAAGGCCAAGGAATGGTTTTCCATCCAGAAAACAGTGGCGTCATGATGATTAATAAGCTGAAATGTGAGAACCGAGCACTTCACTGCTCATATGACTTTATAGGCAGGTATTTTCCCATCAGCAGGCACTTCCAGGCTGCCACAAATCTTGAGGAGCAGCAGAGAAGATATTTAAGGAAGTGATTGATGGGCTTGGAAATCTAAAGTGGTGCCCACTGCTTACAGCCTCCTGTGCATGCACTGGTAGCAGTGGAAGGAGAATTAAAAAAAAAGGCAATTTTGAAGCTGTAAATAAATTTTATTTACTTTGCTTGCTCACTTCTTCCCATTGAGGTTTTATTTATTAATTTGAGAGGAGAAGGGATCTCTAACAGCATTAAAGGACTGGAATATCCTGTAAAACAGAGTTGATCTGTGTATGCCAAAAATAGGAATCCGTGTGATTTTAAGAGACCATTCTTACTGCTGTGCAGGTGCAACCCTGTTAGAAGACTCTACAGTGTCACCAGCAATGGATTTGGAAATTGTACACTCTGAGGATTATGAAGATGAAAAGGAGTTCATTTTTTAGAAGAGAATGTCTTGGCTGTGCTTAAATGAAATTATTTTAAATTGTCTCATCATATCAACCTGTAGATAAACACGAGGTAAAAAAAAAAAAGATTTTTCTCTTTCAGGATCGTTCACAAATGCAAAAGGAAATCTGTGGCATGTTTTGAATCGCCCTTCTGCCTTTTTTTTTTTTTCCCTTTCATTTTTATCATTCCCCAGAGATCATTAGCTGTTTGGCACCAGTGCAGGAGGCTCTGTCTGGGAGAATATATCTCCCAGTAAGAGCTTTTACAAATCTGAGGATCCATTTCGGGAGGGAAAGCTCTCCCTTAGCTGTAATAACTCGTGCTAGCAGGCTGGGGGAAGGAGTGGAGATGGTGTTAAAAATGATAATCAATGACTCAAGGGAGAGCTACCAATTACTTGGCACATTACGGGGAAATCGAAGCTCACAAACATCTTCTATGATAATGGAGGCATAAACAGGCAACAGAGGAAGGGAAGGTTTGGGAAGGAAAGGGAAAGGAGGGAAAGGGGCTGCTGGTATTTGGCAAGGTGGCCAACGGGCAGATCACTGGGATTAATGACATGTTCATAGTCAGGGGCCAGAGAAGGTGGAACATATTCACACACAGCTTGGAAACACCTGCCACAGGTGCACATCTGCCAGGCATGTTGCAAGGAGAGGGATATAAAACGAAAACAGACCCTACCAAAAGCAGGAAATGTTTGTTCTTCTCAGTGACCTTCCTGTAATTCAGATATACAGTATTACTTAACCAAAGTAGTAGCTAGAAGGCTTATTAGTTGTTTGTTTTTTTTTTCTAAAAAAGTCCTTGTTGCACACTTACCCTTCTTACACCCCTTGGCCTCTGTTCAGGATCAGGATGTCTCATATTGTGTCTTCTTTGACCCAAATATCACTTCACATCACCAATATACAGGTGCACACCAAGAATGTGCTGATGAGGGGTTATTTAGGACCATTTGCCCCTTCAGCCCGTTGCCAGCATTAATAGCTACCAAATCCAGCCCTTGAAACTCATATGAAGGACACCAGACAGAATTTTGCTGCCCTGGTCATGCACTGGGGGCTGCTCACTGCCACAGTGCAGATGAACCAGTCTTAAATCATTATCACCTTGAGGGTGAAACACTCCTGTCTCTCCAGGCACCCTGAAGCCTTTCTTAAGACATCAGCCCTTTAAATAAGAGAAAAATGAGATTATTTCAATTCTGCACACAAAGCTTCAGGAAACAGTTTAGAGGCAGAGAAGCATAAATAAGAGATTATCAAAGCTTATTAAAAAACTGCATAAATGAAATTCATAAACTAAACAATGGGCTTGGTTTTAACGCAGAGGATCAGCCTCATCCTGAGGAGAAAAAGGCTGTCAGAAAGTTTATTCTATGCATCTAATTGATATCTGGTCTTCAAGCAATACCCTCATCCAGGCTCTTGCCTCCTTTGAATAAATCATGATCTGAGCCCACTGCTCATATATTCATTTATACAAACTGTCAATATCTCCATAATTCCTGGTCCTATTGCAAACTTTTGGCAAATGTTTTGAATTCGTTCTGCTTATAATGATCTAAATGTCTCTGAGAGGACTAGAGATTGGCTGACCACATCTGGAACAGTAAATCAAACAGCCAGAACAACGACCTTGCAGTCATCTAATCTCTGGCATAGTTCTGTCCTGAGTCAATATATATTCCCAAATAATTCCCTAGGCATGATGCAGAAGTTAGCACAGGCAAAGGGGCATTCCCAGTGAAGTCATAGAGGTACTTGCTCCTATTTTGAAAGCTGAAGTATTTTTCACAGACCAGAGCTGGCAGATGATCTCTGGCCCAGTTCAATTATTAATATAGTTTTAGCCCTGCTGTGGAGCCTCTGATGTGCTGATGTCTTATCAGTGGACTGGGTGGAGCCACCAAACAAGGAGGCAGCAAACAAGGGTTGCTTCTGCCAAGCCCGGAGATTGGCAGAGTTCTGGCTTTGGCTGTAGAAATCCCATGTCTGTGGGAATGCTGGATCTCTCAAGGGCTGACAGGGAACAATCGGTGTTTAAAAAACTCTGTACACTGAAAGTTACACTAAGAAATAGTATAAATAAGAAATGCTTTGTCATGTGAACATGTGAGGAAGGCTCATGGAAAAGGCTTGGGTTTGGATACTTATAGTAGAGACAACCCCAACCAAACTAATTAATTGGGAGTGACAGCAGCCAAATTAATTAATTGATGACTGACCCTCTCTGTCTAGTTCTCAGAATCACAGAATCCTAGAATGGTTAGGTTGGAAGGGAATTTAAAGCCCATCTAGTTCCAACTCCTCTGTCATGGGCAGGAACACCTCCCACCAGCCCAGGTTGCTTCAAGCCCCTTCCAACCTGGCCTTGGACACTTCCAGGGATCCAGGGACAGCCACAGCTTCTCTGGGCAACCTGTGCCAGGGTCTTCCCACCTCACAGGGAAGGATTTCTCACTAATGTCTAACCTAACCCTACCCTCTTTCAGTTCAAAGCCATCCTCCCTTGTCCTATCACATCAACATCAATTTTGGGATGGATGAAGCCCTCTCTGTCTGGCCCTCAGAAGGCACAGGATGCCCTAATGCTCTTCCACAGATAACAAAAGCTTCTTCCAGGCACCACTTGCAAAGCCTGACTATTTAATCCACCTCCCAGGGGCCAGTGGTGCCAATTCAGGAGAGCTGGTGCATCAACCACTATTGTTAAGTGTCACACACCAAAATGAAGGCCCAGAGTTGTCAACGAAAAATAAAAGATCACAACTTGTTATGCACCACATCTAAAAATAGGAGCCTTTTCAACAGCACAATGCCTCCAGTGTAATCTGGTGATTCACTGGTGTGGTCAAAAGTGACTGGTTTATTTATTCCCAGATAGTGATTTACTGGAGTTCTCATTATTGTCCTAATTCTACCGCTGAAGTCACTGATGTCATCGCTAACTTCCCACTCACAAATCTAAAATCATCTTTTTAGATTATCTACTTTTGTTTCCTGTGGAACATAGCCCAGGGATTTCTCTAACTGGCTCCTATTCAAAAATTTATGAAGAACACTCTGTACCAGTATCCTTCCTCCAGGCACCCCAACAGGACTGTTATTTAGGGTTAATTTCTCACATTTTGTTTTAAAATAATTAGACAGCAGAAACCTCTTTGAATACAGGTGACAATAAATGTTTTGGGTTGTGTTTCCTTGAGGGTGGGATTCAGCTTTATCAACCTGCCTTCACCTGTGTGAATAAATTCCCAGTGCTGCCAGCAGTGATCAGAGGCTTAGCAAAGCTGCCTGGATAAAGCTGAGCTTGCTGGCTGCTGGGCTGGATCATGCTGTGAGATTTACTGATGGTTCTGGCCAGACCTTCGCTGCCTGTAGCAAGAGTTGAAACACCTGGATTGTACCTGGACACTTGAGTTAGAAACACAGATTTAAAATTCTTAAACTGGAGCTGAATACAGCTCTAAGATTGTCTTCAGTGACCCAATAACAGTGTCCTGGTGCACCTTGTGAGAGATGATTCATCTGCAGGTAACTGGTGGGACAGGGTCCACAGGAGATCCTGATCTTCTGGAGTAGGTGCTGAAGAAAAAGTGGGGGAAACCTGCAACCTAAACCATCACTAAAAGCCTTGTCTGAGCAACTCAGTCCTGCCTTAAATATATGTCAGGTCCAACCTGTCTCAGCCACTGAGTACTGATGGCAAAATATTTGATACCCCCCTTTTTCTCTCAAGGAGTTGTGAAAAGGGTTTTAACCATCTAATATCGCTCAGATATCGCTTGACACCCCATCTCTGGAAGTGTCCAAGGCCAGGTTGGACAGGGCTTGAAGCAACCTGGGCTAGTGGAAGGTGTCCCTGCCCATGGCAGGGGGTTGGAACTGGATGGTCTTTAAGGTCCCTTCAAACCCAAACCACTCTGGGATTCTGTGGTTCCATGGAATATGGGAGGGTTTTGTCTCCTCTGTAAATGTCTCTGTCAGCACAAAGCTGCTTCTGTCCCGTGCAATGGAGATTCGGGGGGTTGGAGATGTGCCTGTTTCTGCCTATAGGTTTGGTTAATTAATATGTTAATAAATTAATATGGTGCATAGAGGTGGCTTTTAAGCTGAAATATAATCCTGTACCCACCTGCACTACTGAGCTCATGAGATGTAATATATTTTCTTGCTCTGTCCTGGGCATCACGACACACAAACCACTGCAGCAAATGGAGAACTCACTGGCTCCAGACCTGGAAAACGTAAATGTAACCATATAAATATAATATATTATACCAAACTCTAAGTGATATTAATTTGGTGCTTATTTTACATTTGCACCCATCCTACTCTGTGGACACAGTGTTGCTTCCTGGGGTAATGCACTTTATATTCTCTGCATCAGAGATAAATAACTTAGTGATTAAAACATACCTTAATGACCAAAAAACCTGTATTTCTTTGCAAGTAACCCATTTATATCCCTGTGTGTGCAAACAATAAAATTATTCCTGCTTTTGAACCTTTTTCATTTAATATTGTTATATTTTGTTCATTATTTTTATATTAAGCTATCCTTTGCTCATTATTTTTATATTAAACATCCATTGTAAATAGGTTTTCCTCTTCAATCACCAGAAAATCTTACAGTTAATATTTACAAAAGGTTATAAATTATTTTAGAACTACCCTGTTCTCAGTGCAAATTTGTCTTGTACATCTCGCCAAGCAATAATTTAATATTTGACTCGCAGATGCCACTGAAGTCTGTATTAAAAAATAAACACACCTCTAAATTCTGAAACTTTCCTCAGAGAACATGCAGCAGGAAATGTTGTTTGCTGTAGAGCAAAAACATTAGAGATTGAATACTCAATCACCTCTTGGATATAAAACATCCCTCTTTGTTTCCCTCTTTCTCATTCCCGGTCTCCGGGGTTTATGTTTTTTTTAACATAATTTGAAAAGCTTGAGGGTGTAATAAACAGTTTACAACATTATATCCTCTCAAATTTGAGGATGGAATTTCTGACAATACATTCAGCCTGCAGAGAGCACTATGAGTGAGAACAGCAGGTACAGCGGGTGAACAGATTATGGGATGAGGGAAAAGAGAAAAATAACAAGTGGGCTTTTACCACCCCCCCCTTCACTTTCAGCTCACTGATTCTCAATATTTAAACTTTTGTTTTCATCAACAAGAGAGATTTGCAGCTTGGGAGCTGTCAGAAGTCCTGTCATGTACTGTATGAAACGATAACAAAAGGCTTAAGATACACGTGTAGAATGGCTATTAGCTTTCTTCTGAATCCTTTAAGTGAAATAATTCAGTTCAGAATACATTTCCAAACACTCCTGCTGAACTTTTTAACGATACATTTCCCCCCTTTATTGCTCAAAGGTGACAAATGGAAAGTGAAATAAGAAGAGATCATTGGAGGTGATCCAAGCCCCAGGTATACTGGATGTTGGATATCTCCCACCTGCATGTCTGCAATTCAGCTGTTGTTGGCTATATTTGCTTGACCCCTGAATAAGAAATTCAGCGTTTGCTTGTGCCCAGTATTTTTATTTCTTCTCTCTGTTTGAAGCTTAGCATTGACTAAAAATCACTCGGCCCTCGAACACTGTAATAAATTGGGATTTTGATACTTGGGGTTACTTTTCATGTGTTTAGCGCAGCTGTTACAGAATGAAGGAGTTTAGTCACAATCTGATCAAAATCTAGTTTTGGATCCAAATTTCTACTTGCTCTTACAGCTACTCAGAAGCACTTTTTTTTTTCAGCTTGGAGAAGAGGAGGTTGAGAGGACACCTCATTGCTCTCTACATCCTCTGGAAGGAGGTGGTAGCCAGGTGGGGGGTCGGTCTCTTCTCCCAGGTGACAAGAACAAACTGCCTCAAGTTGTGCCAGTGAAGATTTAGCTCGGATATTGGTGAAAAACTCTTCATGGAAAGGGTTGTCAAGCATTGGCAGAGGCTGCCCAGGGAGGTGCTGGACTCACCATCCCTGGAGGTATTTAAAAGACGTGTAGATGTGGCACTTGGGGACACATTTTAGTGGTGGCCTTGGCAGTGCTGGTCTTACGGCTGGACTCCTAAGGGTCTTTTACAGCATAAATAATGCTACTGTTCTATGAGCTTCTGAAATATTAAACAGGACTTTTGTCCTGTTTGCCGAAGAGAAACACCCAGGTGGCCACAGTTATAGCTCTGCAAGGGCTTTGTTTTCTCCGGGCTGAAGCACTCAGGTCCCTTCAGCTGGATGTGAGTCCTGCCTGAGTGAGAACCAGCAGCGTGAGGTACTTCACTGTCTGCTGGCAGAAGGTCTGACACTGAGCAATTAGTGCATTAGCTTTTCTAGTCAGTGTGGAATTTGGGATGCAGACTCTAAGCTGACATTGGTGTCCATTCACCTCAGTGGAGCCAAACTCTGCTCTCTGATCAGTCCGTGATCCCAGGTGAGAAAACCCCCTTGGCAGCTTCCCTCTGCCCTCTCATTAATTCACACATGAATTCACCTCCCCATCAGATGGGAGACAGGGAATAAATCACAAGGATTTTAAAGACAGAGGCTTGAAAACTCTCGAAATAATTTCCACCTCATTTGGAGCGCCATTGATTTGCTTTTTTTTCCTCACAGTAACAAAACTGAGATATGTAAAAATTATCTGTTCTTTTGATTATTGTTTTGGCATAGTTTAACCTCTTTGAAAATCCCAACCAGGAAAACAAAGCAAGAATAACAAGGTAAGCCAGGGATAAGCAGCTCTTCATGCTGATAGAGCTCAGAGGATTAATAATTGTCATCTGAGAGTAACTAAGCAAAGAAGTAAAACATCAATGGATCTAAGCAATTCTCCAAGAAAATCTTGCTTTAAAAAGGTGGTGAGGAATCATGGTGGGGAAATAATCTTGCTGCTGAATGTACTTTTGCCTCTTCAGGTGTATGAATAAAACACCACTTGGTAACGTGAACACATAGCCACACCACCACTGAGATTTTAAACTATTCCTTCTAAGATTTTAAAAGATAAATAAAGATTTTTTCTGCATTAGAGCATGTATTATTCAAATAAAGCTCTGTTTTGGGGCTGGAACTACTAACTAACCATGGGAGGCAGATTCTCAGAGATTATGAAATCTATCCTAATAAAATAAGCATTTTTTCCACTTTTTTACCTTTTTTATTCTTAGTAAAAAAACGCAGTTACAACATTTTGCTTGTTTTTTGAGATGAATCCAATGCAGTCAAGTCTTCACCCAGCTTTGGGCTGTCTTTTGTGAAAGTTCCTACTGATTACATCCCATTATCTTTTATTTCATAACTTCCCTGCAGGAGAGAACACAGGTGTGAACATTCCTGACACTAAAAATGGAGCTTTTAAAAACAATTACTCTTTCTTTCCTCTTAGTGAAGCAGATTTGTTGTAACCCACATTGTTTCTTCCAGAGCCGCACTGTAAGTCCATGAAATAATCTAACAGAACATTAAAAAAAAATTAGATAAATTGGGAAAATTATTTCCATAAGTGATTCTTCAGGTGAGATATTCTTAATTAGTTCAGAAACACGCTATATATTTACGTTTAAGGTAACAAACACCTTCCCCTGGTATTTTGTCTTCTGATTCTCCTACTTAATAACTATGTAGTGTGTGCACACTGTACACCCTTTTAATGGACTAAGGTCAGTCTTATTCTGATATCAGTGACTGTGGAAGAATAAATTTGATACTTAACGACAAAACCCATTAAAAAATAGGTTTCTAAATCTGACACCTAAATGATGCCACCGTGTATCTTCACAGGCAGGATTTCCCCAGGTAAATTAAAACAGCTTGCGGGACCTTCTACATAATCCCAGAGTGGCTGGGGTTGGAGATCATCTGGTCCAACCCCCCTGCTGAAGCAGGTTCACCTAGAGCAGGTTGCACAGGGTGGTGTCCAGGTGGGTTTTGACTGTCTCCAGAGAAGAAGATATTCCCTCTTCCTCAAAACTCCTTCTGCAAACAGGGAATCTCAAGAGCGGGGGAAGAACTGGGTAAGTAGTTGTGCACCACCAAGCTGCACAGTGGAGTTCACCATGAACAGAGATACTTCTGATCATCTTTGTTCTCACCAAGCAGGTGACATTCCAAAGGAAAAGGAAATAAACGAGTGTTAATAATTTATGCGCAGAAACACCCCACTGGATGTAAGTGAAGATGATCATAAAAGTCATAGACTACAAACCCATCAGTCTTCTTACTTTTGCTGTGATAGATGGTCCTAATTTTCCATCTGGGTGAGCTCCTAACAGATTTACTCACTCACTGCAAGCAGCTGTTCCAAAGGCATTCCTTGGGACAGGTATGTTCCATGTCTCCTCTCCAACAGAGAGGAGAATCCTGTGCCTCAGGATTCTCTAATGTGTTACTCTTGTGTTTCTCCAATGCCTTGTGCTGGTTTTGATTGGGATAAGAGTTAATTTTCTTCACAGCAGCTACTCTAGGGCTGTGCTTTACATTTGTGCTGAAAACAGGATTGTTAAAAGGTCAGGCAAGCACTAATTGTAATCAAATGATGATTTTTATCTGGGTGAATAGGGCTTATTTCCCCAAGACAGACCACATTCCTAAAAAGAATCTGCCCACCAGGGTTAGCAAATGAACAGTGGGAATTTGAGTGTTTCAAAAAAGAAAATTGGTATATTTACTCACAGGAACTTTTCGGTGCAGCAGCCCCTTTGACACCGTCCTTGCTGTTCTGGTGGAAGGGCAGGGAGGTTGGAATGAGATGATCTTTAGGGTCCCTTCCAACCCAAACCCTCCTATGATTCTGTGACTCTTAGATACCTCTGAAGGCCATGATGGAACAGGTGTACCTCAAATCAGCTGTGACTGTGGATAAATACCCCTGGAGAGGCTGAGGCTCGCAGATCTTTTTAATCAGTACATTTAATCTCGAAGACGGCCCTGCAGAAGATTGCTGGGATGACAATACAAATGGCTTTGTTTTCCTCCTCTGCACCGGAGCAGGGGCAACCCGTGGCTATTAGTTTTGTCACTAAGGCAACTGCAGGCAGGGAGGGGGAGGGAGGGAACGGTTTTACAGAGCAGTTTTCCCGTGCCAGCTCTGCAGCGGCTTCTCTAAAACGCACGGATCCTGCCTTTCCCTTGGAGCTCAGGAACGGCTGGTTTGCTGCCCGTGGAATTATTTACCCCTGCAGTATTAAAAGAGAAGACAAGGGCTGTGGGATGTAAAAGAGGGGAAGCTGCAGTGTGTGGTCTGGGCTCTGTTCGTCAGCCCAGGCACGTGTTTCATGAAGAAGAAGCAGTTTAAGGCAAGGCAAGATGCCTCCCCCTCCCACCTCCCCCGCTCACTCCCCCACCGTAACACAAACCAGAAGCTCTACGACGTGCCAGGATGAGAGAATCAATTCCATCACTGCCTCTTAGGAAGGAGCGGAGCCTGTAATGCAGATGTTTTTACAGCTGGGAGTGCTGCCGATGATTTAGTGGTTCGGGATAATTGGTCCCGGGCGCAGTTGTTTTTACAGACAAAGAGGAGGGAAAGGGTTTGGGTGAGGGGGAGGAAAGGGAAGAGGGTGATAAATGCTACCAAAAAGGATGTGAGCTGCCACTAAACGCATTTGCATTTGACAAGAGGTAGCACTTAAAAATAATGTTTAACAGAGACAGTTTGCAGAGAGACCTCGCACACAGAGTAGCAGCAATTACAGCTCTTGCTGAGTCCTCACTGCCTCTGGAGCTGCTGCCCTACTCCATATGCTTCCCTCTTTGCATAAATCCTTTGCTCTGCTCGCAGCAGGTGACCAAAGGAGACTCGAGAATTGATTGAAACACAATTCACAGCTTTGTTTACAGCGCTGGTAAATATTCTCCCCTCTAACTGCATTATCCACGCTGTCAGAGGCTCAGGTATTGATGTCTTTGGTGTGATACCAAGTCGTGACACTTCTTGCCCCTATTATCCCGTAATGAGGCAGCAAACAGCTGACCTTGGTGTTTGGGAGGTCAGTGTACATTATTTTCCCATCAAGATCATTTTAGAGCCCAGTTTAAACAAGCAAATCCCAGTCCCAGGACACCAACACATAGTTTCTTTCTACCACATATATAGTATTTAAGCCTGACTGTAGCGACAGTAAAATTCCCTAGCTGATTATTTATTATCAACCTTAACAGATGAAACAGTTTTAAGGGTTAAATAACAACAGGAGGAGTGAGATACTGAAATTCCCTGCCTCAGGGATTACTTGCAACCAGGATTGGGGACTCCATCATCTGAACAGAAGTGCTAGTAGTATAAAAAA
This sequence comes from Empidonax traillii, assembly GCF_003031625.1. Taxonomy (NCBI): domain Eukaryota; kingdom Metazoa; phylum Chordata; class Aves; order Passeriformes; family Tyrannidae; genus Empidonax; species Empidonax traillii. Next base: position 157,723 of record NW_020956632.1, read on the forward strand.
TGCCCTAGGTGATCTCACCTGGCATTCCAGCTGCCCCATGATCAAGGAATAGATCAGCTGCAGGTCCTGTGTGCCACCTACAAGCTCCATACAGATATGTGGGCATAAGGCTCATTGTTTGGCAACACAACCCAACTCTGAATGTCTAAAAGAAGAATTCCAAATCGGAATAAATCCATACCATAACCAGTATTGCTGTACTGATCAGTCACACTGGTTCTGTGCAGCCTCGAAATCCAGGTTTGCAGTTTTCCCAAGTGTTTAGGTCAAGTAGCTGATGGATTTAATCGATTGCACATAAAAATAGTAATTGTTACTACCATTATGGATGTGTGATAAACAATAACAATAGATATAGCCTTTCCTCCTGTCCCAGGACGCTTATGTCTTGGAATACTGATCAAATATAATCACTTTTTATTTTTAAACCTATCTTGACACACATACTTGTATTCTCAGAATTACTTGGCATGGATGTTTCTTTGCTAATGACGTCAAACCCAGAGTAACTCCTACCAAAATATATCATCTAATTTTGGATGCCATTCAGAAAAATTGAGGTTATTTTAAATACAAAGAGACTTGTAGAGTCTGTGGGCGAGGTAGTGTAAATATTCCCAATGATTTCACCCGCATTCAAAGGAATTTGTCAGATTTATTCCTGCTGAGGTGTGGGATCAGGAAGCCTGATATTTTCTACTATTGCTAAAAACATCTGCAGGGCAGAAATTCAGATGTTGCTGATATCAGAATGTCTGTGGAGACAATTTATGTAAACACTGTCCAAGCATGTCACCTCTGTACAGATGTGATGGTCCAGGTGATGTTCTCATCTGCATCTTCTCTCACTTGTCTGAAAGAGAAGGGAAGGCATCCAAGATGTTTTAAACTGAAGCAGGTATCCTCTTTGGCAACCTTAAATCATGGAAAGGGGATGTGATGTGTACCAAGATGGTCACATCTTCCACAGGCTTCTGAAATGCAGGTAGATGTTTTAACATTGAACAGGTGCTTCAAAATGCTCCTTTCTGAGGTGTGATATACACTCCAAGGCTACATGGATCTAAGCTATAAATTCCAGTTCAGTGCTTTAAATATAAACCAAAAATTACCTGCTTAATCATTCTTTATTGTCTGAAGCAGGTAAGAAAAATTTTCTATGAATTCTAGATATGCTGTAAAAACCTTCTAATAGATCCTGAACGCTCTCCCCTCCAAAAGGTGTCAGGTGACATCAAAATACACATTTAACTCTGAAAGCACATCTGTTTGTTGCATCAGGTGGAATCATAAAAAAAACCCAAGGCTTTTCTGTACAAGCTTCACCAAACTTTTCTAGTCACGGACAGAAAATGGACAAACAAATAATAAAAATTTGGAGAGCTCATGGGCCAAGTCAGCTCCTGGTTTCAGGTCACTGCCTTCAGCTGAAGTTTGTTAGAGCACTGGGTCTTGATCCATGTTTTGATCTTGGAGAAATATAATCAGGACTTTTATTCATGATAAATTTAAACTGGCACAGACTTAAAAGACTGCATTGTAAATGCATTCTTAGCAGAAAAGAATCCTGCTTCTTGTAAATGTTGTTTATCTTGTGTTAGGTTTCTTTTAGACCTTTTTTTTTTTGAGTAAGCCAACAACAGACTTTGTTCCTCAAGGAAGATAAAACAAATGGTCATCAGATTACCTCAGATACAGAGGGAGTCTTTGTAGGAGCCAGTGTTAGAATCCAGCAGGTTCTGTCCTTGGGTTGTTTCCTGTGTGAAACAGAGAATTACACAGCAGTGATTAGAAAGATTGCAGCTGGACCTGTCTGAATGATCATCCCCAGATATAGCACGTCAATATGTTCCATCTGATTTCCTTCCAGCGAGCTGATGAAATCACAACAACCTACGAAGCACATCTTGGCAGACATCAGCCTACCAGCAGGTTAACCTTCCCTGAAAATGTGAAGCAGCTGTTCCATAAGGGAAATGCTTTACATCTGCCTCACCCCACTGCCAGCCCTGGAAGGAAATGCTGTGGCAGAGATTAAATGAGTAAGAAACACGGGTTTCTTGGAAAGACCTGCACTTTAAATGCTTGTTCCTTTGACTCGTGGGAAGTCAATCATAACACCTGCACCTTGAGTGTGCACCAGCCACGCTGTTGGGTTCAAGGCAAGGTCCCTTCAGAGCCATGTCCCCGTGCCATGAGTCCAAGTATACCTGCCCAGCACTACAGTTAGACAATTACATTATTTTAGCCCATCCCTGCTCCAACAGGTTTCCTTTGGAAGAAAATGAATCACGCCCTGAGTGCTGGCTCTGTGGACTTGATGTGCATCAACTACAGGGGAGTGGAGGCTGGGTGAGTAATGGAAATGTTCACATGTAGCCAGCACTGCTCCTGGAGAGGTGACATTCTCTGCTTGGCCCTGCCCTGAGCTGCCAAACAGCAACAAGAGACTGCAGAAGACTCAAGATTAGACCAAATACTTCTGTGTCAAGGGTGGAGGCTGCTGAGGAATATTTGTTCCCAGTGTTTCCCATTGCTGTTGTTTCACATGATCATGCAAGAGAGAGGGAGAGGGTCTTACAGATGGGAAGGAGGTGGGTGCTGGAGGAGGATGTGGGCAGATTAGCTGAATATTTTGAGACATTATAAAAATGGCCTCTGCAAAAAAAAAAAAAACCTACAACTACCCAGGAACAGACTATGGTCCTGTAATGAAGTAGAGACCACTTGTGATCAGGGTAACAACACATGGAAAGGCTGAATTGTGTTTAAACTGAAGTATATGTAAAATCTATGTGATAGGGAGGCAATAACTCCCTGATCCTTCATGAAGGGAATTTAGTATTCTTTTCCAGAATTTCTGTGTGCAGCTTAAGCAAGGGTTTATAAATAACTCATGATTAGGCTTGGATTTTACAACAGGGTAGAAATACAGTGGTTTAAGTTGGAAAACTATGAACCTAAAAGCGTTTCAATGGAACCTATTACTGGGTTAAATGTAAGGGAATTATGAGCATCCACTCACCCAACTGTTCTCCAAGTCAACATGAAAAAGTAAAGGAATGGGGAAAAAAAAAATCCATGCTTTGTAGAAACAGGCAAATTTGCAATGGAGCTGTATCCCAGAATATCAGGCAAGCACTAATTTTAACCAAATTATCCTTTTATCTGAATTGGGTTTATTTCTCCAAGGCAGACCATGTTCCAAGAGCAAATGTGCCCAGGAGGGTTAGAAAATAGACATCAGGAATTTGGGTGTTTTTGAAAAAAAATTAGATATATTTTCTCACAGGAACTTTTCAGGGCTCAGGGAAAGCAGCAGCCCCTCGACATTGTCTTTGCTGTCCTGGTGGAAGGTTGGAGCAAGACATCCCCATGAGGGATGTCTCCAACGTCACAGCCATTTTTCTTGCCCTCTCCTTCTTTCTCATGCTACCAAGTCCTCCTTCATTTCTTGAATCACTATTTCCTTTTTCATGGACATGGAAAAGTTTGGGATAGTGTTACCATTTCGTCTCTTTTCCAGTAATAAGCTTGGGCCAAAGAGCACTCCAGCCTGTGGTTGTTGTGATCTTTCTCAGATGTTTAGTGGGATGATAAAAAACAGTAAAGAATGGAAAGAAAGCAGTAAACTGTCATCTCCATGTAAATAGGGATAATGTGTTACTTTTCCCTCAGTGCATGAGCATAAATTGCTCCCAGGTTTTGGTGAACTTGCAAACAAGGGGCTTTGTTTTAATTTGCAGGGGGGATTTAACGAGCGTGGGCAGGACTGTGGGTGGGTGGTACTCCCTGGTGAGCACATGGTGAACACAGGCTGTAAGTGCAGTGCTACCACTGGGCATAGCTGGAAAATTAACTCCTCAGAAAGGCAGGGGAGGAACTGGAAAGGCACTCTGGCATTCTGCCTGCAGGCAAGTGTGCCTTGAGCAGGAAGGCAAACGAGCTGCAAGTCAGGACAGCAGGGCTGGAAGAGCTTAAAATGGAGCTTTTGGGGGAAGTTTAAAATTCATAGAATCATAGAAGAGTTTGGGTTGGAAGGTACCTTTAGAGGCGACCTAGTCCAAGCCCCCTTGGGGTGGCTCAGAGCCCTGTCCAACCTGGCCTTGAATCTTTCCAGGGATGGGACAATCCACCACCGCTCTGGGCAAGCTGTCCCAGTGTTTTGCCACCCTCACTGTAAAAAGCCTCCTCCATTTCTCCAGTCTGAATCTCCCCTCTTTGATTTTAGAGCCGTTATCCCTTGTCCTATCACAGCAGATCCTTCTGAAAAGCCTTTCCCCATCTTTCTTATAGCCCCCTACCTTAAGTGAATCAACAGAAACTGCTGATGCTCCTGTAGCAACTGCAGAACTGCACCGACTTGTCTGGCTTGTAAGGGATATAATAACATCTATTGGTACTTTAAAATCCTGGGCTTGATGATCTTAAAGGTCTCTTCCAAGCTTGATGATTCTATGATCTTTCTTTAAAAAGTTACTTACCTTATGACACTTCTTCCCAATATTTATCACTTGGGAGAAGACACTGCCCCCCACCTGGCTACAACCCCCAATTCAGGTAGTTGTTGAGAGCAAGAAGATCCCCCCCCAAAGCCTCCTGTTTTCCAGGCTAAAGGAGCATTGGAAGTAAAGCCAGCATGAGATCTATCAGGATGTGAGGCATTGGACACAAATGGAATTTAAGAAACTTCAGCCTAAGCATCAAATGCCTTCTTTACCGTGAGGGTGATCAAAGGCTGGAACAGGTTGCCCAGGGAGATTGTAGAGTTTCCATCCTGAGAGAAATGCAAAGATCTGCTAGAAACAGCCCTGGGCAGCCTGACCTACTTGATTCTTCTGTGGTTGGGATCATTGGATTAGAAGACCTCCAGAGATCCTTTCCAACCTCAAGTATCCTGTGATTCTGATGTGTTTGATAAAGACAAATCTGTAGCCACAGAAGGCCAACAGGAATATTCACAGAATTATACAGGCATCAGAATGATGTGATTTAGGATCAAAGAGCAGAAGGATGCACAACTCATTTTGAACTACAAGGTCGTTTTCACAGATGTTATTTTTCATGCTGACACATTCCATGTCTTGATAAAACTTGAAAATTGGTGCCAGCAATGGACAGGAAAGCCCATTACTGGTAGCAATGTTGTTTATGGACAGAAGCCACTCTATTCCACAAAGTTTCTAGTTGACTTGCAACAAATTTTTAAGCACTGATGGGATTTTTCCTGTACAGCATAAGTGATTATATCCAGAAATTAACTTTTAGCTTCATCTTTTTTGAGCATGACCTTGTTACCTTTCTGAACTAAAAGGTATAGTAATCCATCTCTCTCATTTGCAGTGAAAAAGATTCTATCAACCCATCACTGTCCAACAGGATGGAAATTTCCTGGCAAACAAAAATGCATCGAAATGTCAAAAATTGTATTAGTTCTACTATGACAACAAATGCAATTGCTGTTGATTTCCTGAATTTGTAAATGTCTTTTTGTTTTCTTGAAAAGCTTATTTGCAGGAAGGAACTGCAAAAAAACAAGCACGCACATGCACACAGTCAACAAAACAGAAAACCAAACAAACAACTAAAAAAAAAAGCAAAAAAACAAAAAAAAAGGGGGTGGAGGAGGGGAGACGAGCCAAAAAACACCAGAAATAAAAAAACCCACAACACCCACAAAAAGCCCCCCCAAACACCACAAAACAAAGCAAAACAAAACCCAAACATGTTGAAATAGTGCTAATTATAAATAATATTTCACTATGTGCTGCATTAAACAAATTATGGTATTGTACTGCACCAGAGTGTTTTAAGTGTCAGACACGGATGATTTGGGAAATGATCTGCTGCAAAATTGCTGCAAGACTTTAAAGAATTATTGTAGTGACACGGTAAGAAAAGCCTATTCAGAAACACTTGTACTTTGTCATATCTGAACAACGATCCATTAATAATGTTCCCATAAAATATTTTCATTTGCTTGGGGTTAAACACACGAGAGAGAGAAAAGAGAGATGATACGTGGCTGTACCTTCAGGTGCTTTCTTGAGTCCTACCATCTTTTTTGGAGCAGAGCTGTCAAAGACAGACACAGATTTTGGAAACCCTTGTATTGGGATCCAGAGATCCTTTCAAATGCTGCAATACCTTGAATGTCTTAAGGGTGTATTGGTCAGGATTCTTATAAAATGCAGTTTACCAGAGTAGAGTCATCTCCAGAAGGAAGCATTTCAGTGGTTTTCATCCTTCCCAGATGTGAGCCTGTTGTTTGTCATTCTAATCCTCCACTTCTGTTGAGCTGGCAGCTCAAAATACCAGTCTGATGATTTGACTGACAAGGTTGCCACTGTGTTTCCAAGACTGTGATCCCTCTTGGAGGAACAATCCTTAATTTAGGACCATCAGATAATCAAGCTTGAAAAAGACCTCCTAAGATCATCAAGTCCAAATATAAACCCAGCCAGATCCACCCCTAAGTACCACATCCATATGTTTAATTGACACTTCCAGGGATGGTGATTCCATCCCTTCCCTGGGCAGACTTTTCCAGTGCTTGGCAACCCTTTGGGTGATGAAATTTGGAGGAAAACTAGTCTAAGAACAACATAGTTATGGTCAACTACTTATCAACTAAATAAAATGTTAATGTTTGTGAATAAAAAAATAAACATTACGGGTATTTACAGGAAAAACATCCTATTTACAATTATTATCCTGCAAAACTTCACAGTCAGTGTTGTTTGTCCAAATGGTCAGCTTTCCTTTTGTAAGTGAATATATCACCAAGAAGCCTTGACTACAGGATGGGAAATAATGACAGTAAACATACATGGAAACACTTCATTATCAAAAAAAAAATCCACTGTGCATCTGAATAAAATCAAGACTTTGGACAAATTTTACACTGAAAGGCAAAAGAGAGAGAAAGGCCAGTAATGTGGTGGTTGTGACACCTACTCAGAAGCTCCAAAGGGATTTTAGGAACCAAGACAAGGGTCTTCCAAAAATCAGTCATTCCCCCGAGGTCACTTCTTACTCTCAAGGTTATAGAGGAAGTCCATGGAAGAAACTGGGACTGGTCCTCAGATAATTCTGCTGTTATCAACCACCCTACAAAGAACCATCCCTTGTCAGGAGCTTGCAGCGTTTCACTTCAATACACTGAAATCTGTGGATGGGTGTAAACAGTTCATCAAAAATTTGTCTGCACTTGACTCCCTGATCTTTCATTTCTCTGAGTTTGCCTGCACAGAGTAAGATTTAGTCTTCACAGTGTGAAGAAAATGAATGCAAAGTCCCACTCAATGGGTCAAACTACCCACCCACTGCCCAAAATATGCACTGGCACCTTTTTTGAGGCTGTGTGGTTTAAAAAACGGAGGAGTTGTTACTCAACCTGCAACTTCGAGGTTCATGAATCTTCACTGGCCAAAATTTGCTTTCTGACTCGTGACTTGTCGTGATTTATACATCAGTGTGTGCAGTTTGTCACACAAGAGTTTGCTACAGAGAAATTGGAGATGTGAGAAAAGTTGAAATATGACATTCAGAACCAATTGAGAACGTTTAGATAAATTACTCTGACCACTTGGTTAGTTGATTAAAAAAAAAAAAAAAAAAAAACAACAAACCAACCAAAAACAAAAAACCCACAACATTTTCCGGAGAAAACAGTCCTTATCCAGAGTGATTTCAGCTGGAAATGTCTGGCAAGCCCCATTTACCACTGCTCTGTTGTTAACACAGGGCCGAGTCATCAATCTCACACATGAGCACCTCTTCATCCTGTGATGAAATGCAGCCACCCACAGTTGAATTTCACATCATGAGTGCACCAACACATGGAAAATACTTTGCAAATGTGAAAGCAGGCACAGGTGTCTAAATTCTCAGTCTTCTAAACTGCTACTCCTCCTTTCTTCCCATGCAGTGCTAATGGTTCGCCTTCAAATCCACGATTTAAAAATCTGCATGAACTTTCTAAATACGGTGTGTATATATTTCCCTCCTGTTTTATCTACCTAACACTGATTCATCTGCTCACCTTTCTAAAACTATAAATTTATTCACATACCTTTATAGACTTTTGGATGTTACTGCCCCATGAGATGAATGGTGAGCCCAATTAAGGGAATCCACATTCCAGTCAGCTCTTTCCCTCCCTTTCTTTGGCTGCCTGTTTGTCTGGTGGTGATTAAGGTTGCAGTTCCACTCATTAGTGAAGTGTATTAGGTGGTAATATCAATACCTGACAACAGCACTGCTGGGGGACTGACTGTTCCACCAATCTATAAAAACACGCCAAGCAAAGCTTTTTGAACATCCTGTCTCCAGGCCTGGTGGAAGTGTTTGCTCCCTGCTGCCTGCCTGACTCACGGCCAATCCAAGGGGTGTAAGACAGTGCCTGTCAAACACAGCAGCATGAAGGACCGTGATGTCAAGTAAAACTGCCTCAAACTCAGAGGTGCCAGGATGGGTTTACTTGGGTTTTGGGGGACAAAAAACTTGGAGAAATCTTATACTCTTAGAAATTACGCTCAGGATCTTGCAATACTGAGGTGTGCCCGGCCAGCCCTTTACTCATTCCACCAGGAGGAGTTTGCTGAAAGGATAACTGGACAGATAAGTTGTTTATTTCTAGAGCAGCAGATTAAAAGCCACGATTGTACAAATTTGAATATCACTGTGTCTGTTGATCTGCCTTGCTCCACAGGAGGATTTTTACTGAAAAAGGTGAAGTTCCACTCAGAAACGATGTCTTAGAGCCTACAGCACATATCAGGGATTCGAGAGTGCACCTCAGCACTGCAAATCTCAGGATCCATTCCCAAAATTGTTTCACCTGGTTGGAGTTAAGTAATGTCTCTGCTTGTATTTATAGTTTGTGTTGTCTGATATGTTTCCTGAGATCTTTAGGATGCTCAGGGAGTGAGCAGGCAGTTTCCTGCAAGTGTATTTTAAGTCCTGCCTTATCCCATCCTGATCACTTTCAAAGCTGCTTCCATAGCAACACCTAAAAATATTAATTTCTAAAAATAAGGAAGTCGTTTAGTTGCTTAACTCGTGCAGTTTTCTTTTTGTGACAAACAATGTAGTCACCTCTTACATGAGCTCAACCTTGGAAATGTTGCCATCAGTTTGGAAGAGATTTAAGTAACTTCCTGCATAGTTCCACCAGCAAAACTGTCTTTGAGCAGTGACAAGGATCTTTCAATTTTGCCACTTGGCCTCTGTGTGGTGGCATCACCCAGCATCTCTGGAGAGTGGTGGAGACTGAGTCAGTGTGCAAACTTCAAGCACACCCAAAACTCACTGTTAAGCCAGAGTAGTCTCTGGTTCTGCTTTCTTTTTTTCTCTTGAGCTGAGCCATTTTCACAGCAGACACCCAAGTGCTGACCTCCCTCCATCCCTGAACCTCAGCCATGTGAGGCCCTGCTTCAGCTCCTGCTGCTTCTTCCTTCCATCACAGGAGGTCCTGCATTAGGTCCCCCTCGCTGAGGAGGCCCAGGTGTTGCTGGTGTGCTGCTCCTGTGCACATCCTGTGCTGTTCTAGCCCAAAAAAACCTCCAGGGCCTCTGTGTGTATGAGGATATGTATTTAATATTCCCATGCTGGGGCCAAAGGAAGGGCTCCTTCCCCTAAGGACCATGGAATGGGGAACACATCATAGGGGTTTCATTGCCCCACGTTTGAAGAAATAAAAAATAAAAGCTAATTCTCCTGTGAATTTAATTTAACCTTTGAGCCTTTTTGAAAATTGAATGAAATGTGGGGTTTTTTTAGTTATTCAGTTAAAATTTATTTGAAAAAAAAAGTTTTTCTGGAGCAAAATACCCCAGTACTGATTGGCAGAGGAACAATGCAAGTTAGAAAATACTGCTGAACTAAGGGATGGCAGTTCCATTAAGAACACCCAGTAATGTGTGTCTGTGCTTTTTGATTGCACTTGATGCACTACAATCATCTTTAGAGTTGACAGCCCTGACACTTGTGAGTTGTCAGTCAGCCCAGGATCCCACTGGGAAAAGGGAATTTGTCGGTGTGTTCAGGCAGAGAAGAACTTCCAGTAAGCAGCTGCAGTCTAACTTCCAAGAAACCTCGATAATTGGAGTATTTCCAGTAAATATTTCTAGTTCCTGAAGGTTCATTAAAAAATTTGATTTTCTTAGAGCAGCACACCTGGTCTAACACCTGTTGTGTTCACGGCTGGGAACTTAATAGCAATGTGTGAAAAACAAACAAACAGCAGAAGAATGACTCTGCAATTTAGTTTAAAATACTAAATTTAGTGTTGAAATATTTTTTTTTTTTAAGCAAAGAAGCAACTGGTAATTCAGGGTAGGATTCCCCTGGATGGTCAAGATACCTAAATTTAAGGCTGCAGATTGATGAACCTCTCTGTGCCTTTCAGTGCTTTATGTGTTTATTCAAAGGAGATTAAACCTAATGGAGAGTATAAATTTCCAGGGCCAAAACTGTGAATTCAGCACCTTCCTTACAGTCCTGGGAAAGACAAGTCAACAGGATCACTCCAGGTGATGAGATCTAACAGACAATACGGTAAATTCATTAACAATGCTCCAGAAACTCTTCAGGACATCAACTGATTCCTGTTTTGGTTTTGTTTGGGGTCTAGTGTTTTGAGATTTTCTCCTTATCAGTTTTCTAGATCTGACTATAAAGAGCCCAAAGTTAATGATGGCACTACTTCATTTATGTCCTTGTCACCAACATCCTTAAAACACTCCTGGATTTTTACTGTGTCTGCACTTCTAAACATTCTCCAAGCCTGACATTCCAAGCAGGAATAAACCTGTCCAGTATAAAAAATGGAAATGACAAAATGATTTTCTCTGGAACAGGCAATATTAATTATCTATATATTTTTGATCCAATTATTTCTTGTATAACTGTATTTCTCATTACCCATGAAGCACCTGAAGCGTTTCACTGAATGATGTTGACAAAAAGTAGAAAACATAGGAAGGAACAGATGAAAGGAAAAACAGATGAGGTACAGAAAGGAGTGGCTGACAAGGTGAAACCACCGGCTTTTCTAAACGACAGATAAGAGGGAAAATGGGGAAACAGTCTAATATTTGAGGATTTTAGAATTAATCAGCAAATTTTCGCTAAGTAAGGAGAAAACTTTGTCAGACATGTGGATGCATATCTCCTAAAGACACCTCTGAGTGCTGTGTTTACCTGTTGGCCTTCTATGAACTCTCCCCAGCTTGTCAGCTTTTAATGCCTTTTGCTCTCCAAGCTTTTAGAAGCAGATCATGCAAACATTCAGTTAAGCTTTGGTCGATAGTGATGCAGTCATTCACTGACAAAGCCAGATTTGGGTTCAGAGCCTGGGCCATCCAACACTTTGCAACACTGCAGTGAATTAATCCAGCAGGTGATTTTAGGATTTTAAGAGCAGGTTATGCAAATCTGCCAGGAGTTCCTTCTGTAGTTGTCCAACTTCTTGTGGTTTTCTTTGCCACAAAATAAAATAACAACAATTTTTGTTTGCTGCAGATGTTTTCCTCTTTCCCATATCAAAAATAGCTTTATCTCCATGAAGGTCGGGTTCTTTCTGCGTTGGTGTGAATTAAAACACAATACAAAATCCTCTTCATGCATCTACTCCGCTTGAAATGGCCTTTAAGCAACAAATCTTTGCTATTTTTGATGAAGCTATTTTTGGAATTCCGAATATCCATCAATCACATCCCCAACACCTATAGAACAATTATTATGTGCTCCCTGTTGGAGAAATGGGAGGAAAAACACCTAAAGATCCCATAGCAGTTCAGTGTTTCTCTTGGCTACAGTTTGCTTGGAACATAATTGTTATAAATGCAAAAAAAATTTGAGAATAACAATTATTGGAGAAAAAAAAAAAAAAGAAAAAAGAGCAAAAAAACAATCCAATTTCCAGCAGGATTCTTTGTCCCTGTATTTGAACTTATTTGTGTAAATTTAATAAAGATTTTTTTTTTTCAGCCTGGATATCCTGATTTTTTCATAACTGTATCTCTTTATTCAAGGGCTGAAAACAAAGCAGAGAGACCTGAAGCTCAGGGACATGGTTTAGTGGGGGACCTGACAGGGTTTGGTTAAAGGTTGGACTTGATAATCTCTTTTCCAACCTTAATGATTCCATCTGTCCTCCTTATCCCTTTCTGTTAATTTGGCCTTTTTCAGTTACATTTGCAGTTTACAAAAAAAAAAAAAACAAAACAAAACAAAACCACCAAAACAAACCAATCTAACAAAAACAAACAAACAAAAAAAGATAGGAGGAGTACAAATCTGAAGAAAAAACAAATATTAATAAGGGTAGTAAAATAAAGCAAAATCTAACCAAATTGAATAAGAACATCTTGCAAAATATAAATTTATTCTTGTTTTTGAATTTTTTTCTCACCAGCCAAGGAAGAAGAAGGTGAGAAGTTAAGGACTCTTTCAGTGGTCAAGAAAAAATTGATTCACAAACATTCCATCTCTGCATGTATCCCAGCTCCCTTTCAACTGCATAAAATTAGGATTTTTTTTTTAATTTTTATCAATTATTACTCACTTTTGACCTAAGTTACCTCTTCTCTTATTCCCTGCAGACCATATATTATAGGACAGTCCTGTAAGATGTGTACATGTATTTTCTGACCTGAAATCCTCAAGATAATGCCCTGCCCAGTGCTCAGTGTATTCCCAGCCCACACAGAGTGGGAAATTGGGTGTTTTCAGAGGTGTCAAAGTCTTCAACAGGTGACAATTGCTTGATGTAAAGTCCCCTTAATGCCAGTGAATTTGTCACTTATTATCTAGGATATTTCACCCGCATGGCAAAGATCATTACAGAAGAGATGAACTTCTTTCGAGTTGAAAAAAAACCCACAAAAACAACACCAAACAGACAAGAACACAAAAACCCCACCAAAAAAATAAAAGAAGGAAAGAGAAAATTTTAAGAAATTGTTTGTTTGTTGTCATGTTTAATTGATTTTACATAGGTTTTACCTGTGTGACTCACCTCCCCTTTTCCCTGTTTTCCTATTTTTCTACGAAAAAAATATTTAATTTTTTTTTTGTCACACTTTCTAAACTTCCCCCCATCCAAACTTTTCCTTCCTTCTTCTTTCATCTGAAAAAAAAACCAATTTGGTCATTCATGCTCTTCTTACTGTTTTTTCTCTGAGTTTCACCAATGATCCCTTTGACTCAAAGCTGCTTTTGCACCCTAGTTTTCTCCTCAACCGTGAGAGAATTTCCCCTTTATTAAATTATCTTTTTTTTTTTTCTTAAAAAATTGTTAAAAAAAACCCCATAGGATACAACTTCATTTCCATTTACTGTGTCCTCCTTCCATTGTCTGCAGCTGCCCTCTGGAGTTCATCTCCCAAAATTCCATTTTAGCCTCTCTCACCTCTGTTTTTCTTCCACGCTCATTTGTGACGCCACTCTCACCACCATCTCTCACGTTTCTCTGACCAAAAATCAGAATATACATATTCTCTCCTCCTTTTTGATGTCATCCACCTGCACCAGAACTTCTGACACTTCTGCTTCAAATTTTCCCTCCATAAACGAGGTCCGTGACCTCTTCTTTTCCTGTCCTCTTCTAATTAATCTTCATTCCATTTTACTCCACCATTTCTGGTGGTTATACCCTCTTTTTACCAGGTCACCCAGACTGTTCAGGTATGAACTCTGCAGTCTGGATACCTTTATCCCAAGAATCAGTGCAGGCAGATTAACCAAATCTTTTCTATGTCTTTGTTTTCCATGCAGATCTTGCCTGATGCTTCAAACCAGTCGGGCTGTAGCAGAGTTCTTAGTCTTTTTACTTATTAATCACATTATTTTCTTTGTCAACCATTAAATAAATATAACCAATGATCCATCAATCCATTGAAACAGGGATCAACTTTACATTTCTCTTTTCTTTACGGCACACCTCGATTGTTGTGACAACCAGCGTTCTGTCACTGGTTCCTTCTACTCTCTGTTTGTCCATCTAATTCCAACTTCATTTTCATGTACCAAACTTTGTTAAAGGTTCCTTCAGTAAGAGGTATTTTCTCCCGTATTTTTCATTTCATTTCATTTCACACCTCAGTCTCACTCTCAGCAATCCACAGAAAAACTTGCCACACTCCTGTGGAGTGAGGGGACACCTGGGGACATGAATAGGGAAGGTCATGTCAGCCCTTTTATCATTTCAGACCTATTTTTTTTTTTCAGAGAAAAATCTGTTACTTAATTTTCCACACATCAATTGAACTGACAAAGAAGAAAGAAGAAATATCTCTACCCTTGGAGCTGTTGAGTGATCATGGATCAGATCCATTGTTTTTTCCAAAATTACTATGAAGTTTAAAACATTTTCTTTCTAGTTTGGCCTGGTACAAGTGTCAAGGCTTTCTCATAGCTACAACATTGGTAATTAGGTTTTTCAGCTACTAAATGGCTGTTCATCCTATCCTTTTATCTCCATACTTGTTTTCTTATCTCTCTGTCCAAGAACTGATGTTACAGATACTTCTTTTTCCTTCCCTTATCCGCTCCCAAATGACGTAGTTGCTAAATTACAGTTGTTGAAGATTTTATATTGTGAATCCTTTTTTGGGTTAGAAAATCCTAGGTTCTAGATCACCTAAATTGCAGGGGCTCATCACAAGCATTAAAATTTGTAATATTTCATTGCAGCAGCACGAAATTTTCTTATTGTCAGACATTTTGAACCCACTGAGTGTGACATCAGTACAGAATTTTACATGTCATCCCTGAGGTCAGTCACCATTTGATAATCTGACTGGCTCAGTCTGCACATCTAAAAGATCATTTGTGACTCTTTGACAAAGATGGGATGAATGCTGTGGTTGAAAACAACTCCTGTTTTTTCTTTTATTATTACTTTTAAGGATTCTTCATTAAAAAAGGTGTTTACCACTCCTCACAAACTCTTTGTCACTCATTACTACTGAATTCATTTAATGTACTTGTAAAAGCATTGATCCACATCTGGCAGGAATCAACATCAACACTACAGTGAGTTTTAGATCCAGCCCTTCTTTCAGGCTAAACTTATTCTATAACCAAAGTGCTAAAGACACAAACCTGGATAAACCTGAATCTGGCGCTGGGAGGCAGCTGATGCAGGAATAGAAGCCAATTTTCTTTACTCAGTTATTTCCAAGTAGCAATAATTATTAGGAATCTACCCGGGTAAGATTATCGGTGCTGCACGCAAATCCTTCAGGTGCAACTGCTGGTGGGAAGTCAGGCTGCACTGTTGTTATTTCTCCCTGGCAGCACAAGATGTGCTTTGCAGAACCTCTTGCAGAGCTGGCTGGTTTATTATTCCACGCCAGTCTGTGCCACACAAGTAATGCCCACCCTGCAAGCAGCAGCAAGGGGTCAGAGGGAGCTCTGGGCCAGTTTATTGCAAACATTAGAGCCAGGACACACAAGTTTCCTTCCCTTTTCGGGGTCACCAGATGATAAACCACCACTTTGTCAATCTGCAGTGGCTGACATTGCTGTGACTGCTTTTCCTTCAGATATTTCACGGAGATTGTACTTTAAATGCTGCTCAATTTCTTTAGTTTTTTTTTTTTTTCTTGTCTTGAAATTCCTCTTTGTAGCTGTTTATTTTAATCTCAGCTTTTACAAGCTGCTTATGCTGAATGTCACTGCTATGATGACTTTAAAGCCAAACAAAAATGCAGGTTTATTTATTGGAACTGCGCACATCTGCAAAAAAGGAAAACTTTTTGCTTTGTTCCCAGGGGCAACATAAGCTTTCAGAGAAGGGAACAATAACGAGAGAGAAGAGATAAATTCACTCTGCTTCTAAATGGAGTTGGACAAATATCAGATGTAAAATATCTGGCTATGATAAAAAGCTGGTTTAATTCCATTCTATAAAAATATACTTCTTTGCAAAATAAAGTCAGTCAGTGAGTCTTTTTGTGAAATGAACCTGCTGTGGTTCAAGAAGTGTTTGGACAACACTCTCAGGCACATGGTGTGGTTTTTGGGGTGTCCTGTGCAGGGCCAGGAGTTGGACTCGTTGATCCTTGTGGGTCCCTTCCAAGTCAGGATATTCTATTGTTTTATGATTCTACTGATTTGTGTGTTACTTCTCACCTGGTAATGCTGTCCTGAAATCCATCTTTCATTTTCAGCTGCCCACCAGCTCTGGTCAGGAAATAGAGGGTATTTTACCCTTGTAGATCTAACAATGAAAGGGTTGCACTTCAACAGCAGGGACTGGCTTTGACTTGGGAGGAATTACTTTAACAGAGATTGAGACAAGGAATGCTTAAATACAGAACCATTCAGGCAATCATTTCACAAGAAAACACAAGCTCACATCTTAAAAAAGGTCTTCAAAAGCTGAGAAATCAATAATATCAGCCCAAAATAACCCCACAGTTACAGCTGTGCTCCTTCATCTTTGCTCCCCAGTATGTGGTGACTGAATGTCTGCAATTCTTGGTGTTCAGTGAAGAAAAGAGCTCCAGCTTCCACTGAATTGTTTTTCATTAATCTCTGAGTAAGTATAAAAATTTAAGACTTGGAGCTCAAGAACTTCTTAAAATATGGCTGGGTAATGTTTTGTCCAATGAGGCTGTGCTTTGGCCATGGCAGAAATACCAGCAGAGTCTAAAGAGATAGATCTTAATGGGAAAAGAAGGTACTTTTTTAATTCCTATATGATGCACATGAATTACTTATTCACATGGCAATGAAATAGTCCATGAAAGGAATGCAGAATTAATGCAACTTATTTCTAGAGCTCCAACTCTAAATTAATTTCATTTCAGTTGGGGGAGAATTTTACACTTTTTTTTCTCTCATTTCTCCAGAGCTTCAGTTCTGAAACAAGCTGATGTTTACAATACAGCTTTGAAATTATTTTAATGATTTAAGATTGTATCCAAACAGTGACTGCTAGAGTTTCACCATGAAGTGGGTGGGCACTGCCTGCTGCAGCTGTGGGATGAGGTGGGAAAAGGAGATCAAAGCTAAGCTTTAATTATTTTTAGGAATGCTGTTTGTGCATATTTTCCTCTTGCCTTTGAAGAAAAGCAGCAAGGATTGACTTCAGGAGCCTGAATTTCTGCTGCTCCTCTTAGTTTGGTAAATAGTAGTAATTCAGTAGAAAAATCAGAACTTTTCATTTACCCTTTCAGCTCCTTCACAAAATTCATGTTGCCAGAAATCTAGAGGGGATTCAAAAAGTTCTGATTTTAGTAATTTTTCCTGCTACAGTGACAACAAAAATCTGGTCTGAGGGCTTAAAAAAATTCAATGTCTACCTGGAGAATTCCAGTGTCTATTCCCATGGAAGACACCTGATGGGCTGAGCTGTGCAAGGGAAGCACTATCAGACATTTCACTCTGCTGCAGTCATGGCTGTGAGTTCTTTAATTTTCAGAAGCAGCAAATTCACTAATGGTTTAAATTTATATATAAAATACTGGAGTGCTGCCCTGACTCTTTTGCTTCTCACCAGTTATAAGGGCAGATGGGAAGGATGTGTTGGCAAATTGGTTTTCATGCATCGCAAAGAGCATGAAAAAAGACAAGGACATCTTGAGAATAAATATATACACTTACTGGAGCAATGGATATGAGCTTTAGAGTATAAGTGCCCTTAGAGAAAAGGGATAATTAAGCACAGAAAGTTGAAAGTAATATGAAATAATTTTACTTTTTTTTTTTTTTTAATATAAGACATGCCAAGCTATTAAAACCTGGATTGATAACCAAAAAAGTACTGCCTCTTCCCCTGTTTCTTATAATTCCACAAGGCAAATTGCCTGGAGAAAAATCAAACTCAAAATCTCGGTATCTTAAATATGTAGAGACAGCTGGTTGCATTTGCTTGCTGTAATAATAATAGGATAGTTCAAACTGAAAAATACAAATCTCAGGCTCAGGCAGTTCTGTACCACATTTAAGCAGGGTTTCGTTTATTTTTGGGGATGAGGATGGTGGTGTCAGTTTTGTTCCTCAGAATCCCTGATTTGATCAAAACAACTGAAAAGGGAATAATTCATTATGAACAGCTTTTATCAGGGAAAATCAGGACGTGAAGTGGGATATAGCTTGGTCAGAGTTAGGACAAAATTACTACCTGTTGGTGAAGACCTGAATATTTATACCACCCTCTAAATGGATTAAGCCTTCTCTGGAGAATTCATTTCCCCTAGTTTTAGGGATCTGCAACAGAGTCCAGGCTGTCTCACGCAGAAATATGTATCTTAACTTGTGATTCATCCAGCATATTTAAATCTGTGCCTTTGCAGGGGTGAATCAGGCCAGGAGTCTCAGGGACTCTGTTGGCGAGATCTGCAAAGGGAGCTTTTGTTGAATAACTCAGATCCTGACATAGAAAATTAAATCAACCATCCATCCCAAGGGTTTGGAATGTGATTGTCAGCTAAATTGTCTGGTTGAATATCCCTTTACCCCTGTGCTTTGGAAATCCTCTCCCTGACTCCACAAGGAACCTCTTTGCTGTTGTTTGTGGGGAACCAACACTGGAAGAACAGCCCAGTTGCTGCAATGCCAGGCCAAGGAACACAATCCTTCCCTTCTACTCAGCATTGGTGAGGACATCCCTGGGGTCTCATGTTGAGTTCTGGGCTCCTCAGAACAAGGAGACACAAGGACTTGCTGGAGAGAGACCAGTGAAAGGTCACAGAGGTGATTAAGGGGCTGGAGCATCTGTCCTATAAAGAAAGAATGAGAGCTGGGACTGTTTGGCCTGGAGACAAAAAGGCTCAGGGGAGATTTACTGATGTATATAAAGACCTGAAGTGAGGGTGCAAAGAGGCTGGATCCAAGCTCTTTTCAGTGGTGCTGGTGACAGGACCAGAGGACCAAACTGACACAAGGGAGGTTCCATCTGAACTCCAGGAAACACTTTTTCACTGTGAGGGTGAGGAGCACTGGAACAGCCTGCCCAGGGAGGTTGTGGAGTCTCCCTCTTTGCAGATATGTAAAAACTGTCTGGACACAGTGCTGAGCAAGGGGCTCAAAGTGGTCCTGTTTGGGCCAGGGGAGTTGGAGAAGATGACCTCCATAGGTCCTTTCTCAGGCCAACAATTATTCTTTGATTATGGAATAGAAGAATAATCTGAAATCAGCTAAATCTCCCCTTAATGATCAGACAAAAGCTTAAAACCAAATGTACCAGGGAAATGAACAAACTGACCTCACATAAGAAAGTGGAGGCAGCAAAAATACAGCAAAGCAGCCTGACCTCTGAGCCCCTCCAAAATTTGCAGTCAAGGCAGAAGAGCATGTGTGGGCTGAAAGAGAAGCCTGTCAGGGCAGGTGGACTGTGAGCAAATCACTCTAAGCTGCTCCAGCAACACAAAAGAGGTTGTTGCAAAATGCCCAGGGGTCGTGGTGGGATGGCTTAAAGCTGTGAGAAGTTATTGCTCATAAAAAAGGCAGAGAAGCCCAAAGGGAAGGGGAACATTCCTCAGTTCACAGCCTCAGCTTCAGCACTTCTTCACCTTTTCTCATTACCCTGGAGCTCTCTTCCCATGGAAGACCAAAACAAAGGAATCTTGTGGCTATACTAAGGCTGTTGGAAGCACACCCACTCCTGGATCAAGGTCTCCACCGCTGCCTCTTTTCCACGATCCACACAGCCTGGACACCACACCCCAACCATTTATTCATCCCTGGGACCAATGTCATCTTGTTTAATTCACAGCAAATGTCTCTACTGATGAAAGTCAATACTTCTAAAGAATGAAGAATTTTTTTTTTTTTTCAGGGAACAATTCTTCTAAGCTAGAAAGATTTAATCAGAATAAAAGAAAATATGGATTTGTTTTGCTCTAAAACTGCCTGTATCTCCTTGTCTTACTCCAGACAGATCTCTTCCACCACTGCTCACTACTTCTTTTTTTTCCAAAGTGGGTAAGGAAATCATTATAGATCATGATGAATTTTTAAAAGCAACCTATATTTCCAGCTCTTGCCCATGAACTGCACACCACCAGATTAACAAATATACATTTCCTCAGACAGAGGCTAAATCCTGAGCTGGTCATGCAGTTTGCAAGACTTATAAATATATGTCTGAGTTGGGTAAGGCTTGATTTACCTTCTGCTGTTTGTTGGTGTGTAGATTTAAATACATGGTAAATGAATTACTGGAAGTACACAATGCTAAATGGAAATATATCCACTGTTTTGAGGATTTTTATGTTGGTCTGAAGCCTACTGAAATAAATCAGAGGGCTTCAAGCCCTGTCTTGGTTTTGCTTCAGGAAAAAAAACAACTAATAAAAACCTTTTATAAACAGGCTATTGGTCTTTCCTTCACAAACTGGCTGACACACATGAAAGGCTGCATTTGTTGTCATCTAATTACAGCACATCAGGGATAATGGAACATTTTTGAGAACTGATCCATAATTCTGGTCGTGTCTTATAAAACTGTTTCATAAAAGCCAGAAATAATCCTCTCATATAAATAAAAGAGAAATGACAACGTCTGAGGGGCATTAAATGAAAAAAAAAAAAAAAGAAAAAAGATAAAAGGGGAATAGGGATGGATAATTGATGATGTTTGGAGAAATGATGGACAATATTTGTAATGCACAAAAACAGTTTTGTTGGGAATAAAAGTTGTCTCAGCCTCTATTAAAATGACAAAAGGGTTTTTTGTGTTTTGTTTTGTTTTGTTTTGTTTTAATTTACCTCTACAGGACAGCTGTACATCTGAGGGTCTGTATCAGTGTTTCATTTCAGCTTTGCTCTGGATGGTAAAGGTTTCACCTGTTTCTTCTCAGCAGGGAATTGACTTGGAGAGACTTCCACGTTGTGCTGGAGCACAAATCCAAGGGTGGCCAGAGGATGGGATGTGGGATCGCTCAGGGCACTGGGGCATTGCCATCAGCATGGGCTCTGTAGATGCCAGGAGGGAGCTGTGAGGAGGGGAGGCAGAATGTGACATGGAGAGTCTGTACCTGCTGGAGAGGACACATTTACAGGGGGGACCTTCTCAAATTAATTAATCTTTAATGTAGCCCTACACACTCTTGTGATAAAATGAACAGAGTCTCAGTATCTCTAGAAAGGAAAGTGGATAAGAAAACAAATCAGAGGGCTGTGTGTGTGTTTAACTAAATGCCTTCCCTCTCGGTGAGATGTCTGAAATCTGGTTTAATTTCAAGTTTGCTCATATCAAACCACTAAAGAGGCTCAACCAGATTTTCTCAGTCATGCCAGTGCTTAACAGAAAAGTGAAAACTGCCAGAATGCTCCTGTTGCTGTTTGTTTCTAATGGAGGGTGAGGAAGCACCATCTGCTTTTTGCTATTTTCAGGCATTGCCTGAGAATGGAAAAGCTTTGTCGGCACACGGATCTTGAAGTGTAAGGGCTGGGATTGCTGGAGCTGTGCCAAGGTAGTCTGCTTTCTGAAAAATCAGGGTCTTCTGCATCAACAGGGTGAGCACACAGAGACATAAAATTGTCTGTCAGAGTACTGGACCTCCTTCAAAACACGCTCATCTTGGCCACTAAGTGTTGTCTGTGAGAAACCAGGAAAAAGCACATCATTCCTGGGCTGGAAGTTGATGCCAAATTTGTTGTGTGATGTATATTTGCTGGAAGCACCTTTTTTGAATGCTCTGTGTTCATATTAACTCAGCCATGGTTGTCAGCTCTGTCTGTGTTAACTGCACCATGACCTGACCTCGAGGTAAAGGACAAGCTCTCACCACGACCACAGTGCTAAATTCTCCAGGCCTTCAGGCAGAGTGACTGTGCTCAAACTGTGTGTTGGGGAGAGTCCCTGGACCAATCTAACAACTAAATTGATCCAGAGAGTCCCAAATGATGCCGCCTCCAAAGGGTAGAAAAGATGGCTACAGCAATTTGCCAGAGTCCAACCAGGAATCAGTGACTGGATTCCTCCCCTGGCATCTTTCATTTATTAACATGAGTGTACCTGGACTGCTCATCCTCTGTAATTTCCCTCATTGGTTTTTCTTATGAAAAATTTCCACCTAAAGAAAATTTTTGTGCCAGTACCCAAGCCCATGATCTGGTGCCACTCGTTATTCCAATATCTAGTAACCCTTCTTCGGGGTATTCAGGCCATCTGAGGTGACTCTCCAGTTCCACACCACACTGAACATGCTTCTGAAAAAGGCACCTTCAGGAACTGTCCACAGTGCACATCTAATTTAGTGTGGAAAAATATTTAGTGAAACAGTTAATTACTGATTGCTCCGAGGCTGATCCACGACTTGCAAGACTCCATTTGTTAATTCTCCTTCCACAACAACCAATTTCAATCAAACCTTTACTTAGTTCATTGACTGCCTGTAATTCTCCCAAAAATAGCTGTTCCCAAGCTGTTCCAGGGAGAATCTGCCCTTCTCATTTTTTTCCCAACAGGAAAAAATCACTCAAGAGTTTTTCTTCACTCCAGTCAGGATGCTTTTCAGCCACACACACTGCCTTTGCCATTGGCAAAGGACCTGCTGGTGGAATGAATGGTTCTTTTTCGCAGTAATCCATCTCCAAACAACATGAATGCACAATTCCCCTCGCAGACACCTTTCCCCCCAGCAAATCCCATTTTCTGTGCATATTCAATGGCTCTAGTCAATGGTCCTTATTACCCTGTGGCTCCAGGTCATTGCTTGGGCCATGACATCATATGTTGTCTTCCCTGTTCAAATGCCTTTTTGCAGATGTCATTGCAGGAAGGCAGTCAGCAAAATCAGGAAGAAGACATGGAAAATGCAAGTAGAGGCTAAAAATCAACTCCCTGGTTTAGTTTCACAGTTGCACTCAGAGATCTAGATGAAATCAGATGCCTCCCTAAGACTTTCAAAACCACTTAAATGCCTGTTAAACACTTAAGCTGCTCTTCTGAAGCGCATATTACTTTTACCTGAGAACTGTTTGGGACCTTGGGATGGGTGGAGTGAATACTTTGTGAACTCCTTTGATAGAAGGTCAGAACTGAATGAAATTCTTCCCCTTGTGAGGGTGGGGAGGCCCTGGCACAGGTTGCCCAGAGAAACTGTGGCTGCCCCATCCCTGCAAGTGTCCAAAGCCAGATTGGAAATGGTCTAGTGGAAGGTGTCCCTGCCCTTGGCATGGGGTTGGAGTGAGGTGATCTTTAAGGTCCCTTCCAACCCAACTATTCTATTATTCTATGAACTTCACTCATCTGAAAGTTACTCATCTGACCCAGTGATCAACATCCTTCATAATCAGTGGAAAGGGACAGTTTGCCCTTTAGATGTTTATTTTACTACAGACTGACTCTGAAAAAATCTCTCTCTTGGATTTTAAAGGGAATTTACATGACTGGGCTAATTTTCAATAGCTAACATCAGGTGGGATCAATCCAATTTTCCATACCAGTTCCATGGTTGCTTTCAGACATGGGAAACTGAACTTAGAGATCATCTTAGTTCCTCTGGGGAGACTGAAACTTCCCCATTAGTCATCCCTTCAGCATCAGGATGCCTTGACAGGCAGTGAGACTGACAGAACATGTGAAGCAGAGAAGGTAAGGAAAACAATTTTTTGACTAAGCGTGTCATCAGCAAAGCTCAGAAATTTCTTCAGACTAACAAGAAAGAAAAATTATGCAGGCCTGGCAAGAAATACTCTCACTTCAATCACTAGGAAAAAAAAGTAAGGGTAACCAAGACACTCCTTGTAAGGAGAAAAGAAAATAAGAAAAGAAAACAGCAACAACAACAGAACCAAACAATGACACATCTCAAACAGAAAGAGATATCTCTCTAAGTAATTGTTCTGGGCACTTCTACTTCTCAGCCTCCTATAATTGCTAATCATTTTAATCACTACTTTACTGTCATTTTCCCAGCTGTAAAGAGGGGCAAGTAGAAGGCAAAAGAGCTAAGCCATGATGAAGGTTATACAACAAATTCGTGACAAATTAGAGAATTAAGCAAGGTCCCTTGACTTCTGGGCTAAGAATATATTTAAAACTATCAGAGAAATGTAAAAAAAAAAAATTAAGAAACAATGATAATCAAAACCTCCCCCCCTCCACAGCCTCATTTTACAGAGCTGAGCCTCACGAAGTGAGCAGTGATTTTGGAGAGCAGGCACAGCCCATGGAGTCACTCCTAAGATGTGTTCCATGTTTTCACTCATTCCTCAAACACACTTTTTGACGACAGCTTCATGAAGGTGACAGCTTCTCTGTCAGCAACATGCTGCTCCATGCAGCAATTCGGCAATCAGAGAGTCCCTTTAACCAGAAAGAGGGTGTGAGATGATGTCATTTCTGTATAAAAAGGGCGCTCTGGCCAGTGCAAATACCTTCCCTGAGATATATTTTAGGTCACAGTTTTTTTCCTGCTGAGGCTGTTCAAATCCTGCATTCTCTCGACCAAACACACCACAGATTGTAGATCAGCCCTCTGTGTCTTTAACAGACACAAGACAAAAACATTGTGAATTTTCTCCTTGCTTTGACACGGATTTGGATTTAAAGGCAAGATTTCTGTCGAGGGAGGTGTGCCTGACCTACACAGATGGAGACAGAGTGGAAGGATGTAGGGATGACTCCACAGGGAGCTGCTCACACCTCTGGATAAGAACAGGTGGAGGTGTTGCAGGCACGATGTTGGCAAGGATGGGGAATTTGTGAGGTATTTATGGGGCTGAGTTAGACCAGGGGTCTCTTCAGCTTTGTGGAGCAAAGCCAGAAACGGAGATTGCAAAAGTCATTTAAGCAAATCAAAAACTTTATTCTGTGATCTGCCTCGGGGCTGACGTGGGAGCCAGAACTCATCTCTGGCTCTAAAACCCGGGGAGGGGATCAGAGAGAGGAACAGCTGGTTAATGTGAGCAGATTCTCACATTGTACAGGTCAGGTCATTCCCTGCACAGTAAACCAAAAGTAAAAGCAAACCCAAGCATCTATTTTTCACAGGTTTGATGGACAAAGAGTGTGTAAGAACAAGCGCAGTATCCTGTGCTTCAGGATACTGTTTGATGCCTTTGACTGTGTTTAATGCCTCTGACACCATTTACCTCCAGAACAAGAACCTTTACCAGCACTTTATCATCAGTAACATGTAAAGGTGGCAGGATCATCACTGATGTTAATCTTGACAGATACACCCCTAAAAGTGTCCATGAAGAGGCATTCCTCCATCATTCTGGGCAGCTGTCCCAGGTTTTAAGGATCAGACTAATTTCCCATAACTTTATACAGGTGTAGCACAGACAATTGCAGCTCGGCCAGTCCTTCTGGATCCTTCTGGGTCAATTTTATAATCAAGGAGAACAGAGATGTGGTGGATAAGATTCCTCTGACTTGCTTCAGATGTCTGTTCTGGTGTCAGATTGATCACGTTCATTCTGCATCTCCTGATGGAATAGATGATGGTTTTGTATGATTAGCTAAAATGGAGACAAATGTCTTTGTTGTTCTTTGTCATCCACGCAGTGAAACATCTTTTCCCAGCACCTTTTCTACATCTCCCAGAGCCAGGCACTCTAACCCAAAGGGGTTCATGGTGTTGGTGGGCTAACACTTACCTAAAATACATCCCAAAATGAGATTTCCTCTTTTTTAGCATTAAAACCATCATGTTTTGAATTTATGTCCAAACTGAAAACCACTGTCACCTCCAGGTACTCTTGTACTTGTGATTAATGAGTTATTTGTCACTCAAATTGTGTATTGCATTTTATTTTTAGATTATCCTTATTTGTTTCTCTTTAAAAACAAGGATTTCTGTATTACATTTTAGTTCTATTTGACGTGGTAGTAGTTTTTAATTTTAATTTAAATCAGACTAATTTATTCTTATAATCCAACTGCTATGTCTGTGTACACAGCTATGTAAATTCAAAAACAACTATCCACGAAGATTCAGAAGCACAGATCTAACTTATGTATAAATGTCCACAAAATCCACTTGTGTAAATATAAAGAAAGGTAGATTAACAACCAAACTCTACACTTATTTTTACTCCTTTTTTTTGTTTTTTTTTTAGTTTATTCAGTTCAAAGGTTGAAAATGAACCTGGTGTAGAAAACATCACATATAATGAGATATGTGTAGCAACAAGTCAATGTACATTGTACTGTCAGCGCTGTCTCCTTGCTTACACCATTAATTTGGGAGCTGCTTTCAGTCTTGATTCGAATATCTGCTCATTTTGAAAATGACAAATGGGTAGGAAAACATTTGCACTGACACAGGGATATTCGTTTCTTAGAATCCACGGCTACAAAAGCACTGGGTGGTCAAAATTAGGAGAAATTGTGTTCCATTTTCCCTGGGAGAGATGTATCTGAGACTGCCCAATTTCTTCTCATCCACTGCAGCATTTATTACTATAGTAACAACATACAGCTCCCTAATTTGCTTGATTGCGGGCTGAGAATCAGAGAGAAAAGCAGATTGGTGAAATTTTCAGTAAGATATGAATCCTTCTACTTAAAAAAAAACTGTCCAAGAAGGAACATTCGGTTCTCTGCTGTTGCTATAGAGAAACGAAGCCATTTTATTTTTCCTTCTCAGCAAGACCTGATGGAAGAAAAAGTAAATTATTTCTCCTGTCTTTTGGCTTTTATTCCTTTTAGTTTTGTAACTCTGAGGACCAAATTTTAAAAACATACTTAGTCATTTAATATTTCCTGATATATCAGATGTTCAGTGGAGTCACTTCTTTCCCAACACTGATGTCTTCCATCCACTGTTCTTTTTTATTTTATTTTATTTTATTTTATTTTATTTTATTTTATTTTATTTTATTTTATTTTATTTTATTTTATTTTATTTTATTTTATTTTGTTTTACTTTGCATTTTTTGCAACACCAGTAGCTCTGAAATTCAAGGTCCCACTTAAATTTGTTTTCTCTTCATACTCCGTATGCAGGGAATCAGCAATTTCCCTACTGCTATGACTTGGGGTTAACTGAAGTGGATTTATTAAGTTTTCGCCACATCCTTTGCTCTGTTTTAACCTTATATAGAACAAACACCATTTGCATATTTATCTTCCTGTGCTTTCAGAAGGGTTGAGGGATCAGACTTGGGCTGGCTGATCTGAACATCCTGAATCCATATTTGCCAAGCAGGGCAGCAATGGCAAATTTTGTCTCAGCCCAAATTGCCATTGCTGCCAGGTTTGATTCCAAATGTGTTCCAAATGGGTCCTGTAGTTCCAGGCACCCAGAGGAATGCCCAGAGACTGATTTCTCCTTCTTTTTCCTAATTTATGTTTCTTTTGAGAGCCTACAGCAGAACTTCAGGAGAAGTTCTTGACTTAACTCCTCCCGAGGGGAAGCAGAGGGGCAGGCACTGATCTCTTCCCTGTGGGGACCAGTGACAGGACCCATGAGAACGGCACAAAGTTGTGTTAGGGCAAGGTTAGGTTGGATATTAGGAAAAGATTCCTTCCCCAGAGGGTGGTTGGCACTGCCCATGCTCCCCAGGGCAGTGGGCACAGCCCCAAGGCTGCCAGAGCTCAAGAAGCATTTGGACAACACCCTCAGGCACGTGGAGGAATTTTTAGGGTGTCCTGTGCAGGGCCAGGAGTTGGACTTGAGTATCCTTGTGGATCCCTTCCAACTCAGGATATTCTGTAATTTTTAGGGAATGACACTGGGGCACAAAAGCTTTTGGCAAGCTGTGGACACAGTTTAAGTCTGGGAGGGGAATCTTCATTAGTGTTACTGAAAGCAATCAAAATACAGACAGGCAGGTCTTCCTGGTGGTTGTTCTGCGTACCAGGTTGCAGATACTGCACATCTTCAAACTGTCAAGTGAATGCACCTTTTACTCTTTCCTGCCTACACCCATTTTCAGGCATTTACATCCACAAACACCTTGGTCAAAATACAGCCACTTCCCCCCTCACTTTAAAGCACAAGGAACATTTTTACGGTACTAAAGCTCAAATCTGTTTTGGTGAATCTTTGCTGTTCAGACTCCTTGAATCAGAAAGTCATTTTCTCTATGTTATTTTTCACTTGAATATAATACAAGCTGCTGTTATTCTGGGAATGTAAAGCAGGAAATGAATTATATTTTGCTTGAGAAGAAAGTGTGATAGAAAGAAACAGCTCACTTGCCTAGAGGTGTTATTATGTCTGCTGAAACCCAAGTGCTATTCAGATACCCTTTAAGCAGCATAATATGCACACAGCAAAAATTATAAAGCAGAAACTCTGCAACTTACTCTCTAATGTAATTCATTCAGAGTATCCACCTCCTCCAAAGTCATTATACACTTGGTAATACAATACTCAAAACCAAACACAGAATATTTTTTCTACAGCCTATTATGGCCGACATCAAAAGAGTCAGGAAAGCAGAGATCTCTTAAAATTTGAATAAACTAATTTGAATGCACTTCATCTGTCCCATGATCAAAACAACGTGTAGGATTGATGAGGCTTTTTTATTTTTTAGTTTTCCTTTTCACCCTTTCAGGGGTGATTTATGTTACAATTTCCATCCTAATGGCCACGCTTTGTATTTTTTTTTTTTTTGAAGGAATTTGTAAGAGATTTAAGTGGAAAACAAGAAGAGAAATATCAACATCTACACAAAAGTGCAGAGATCATATATCTTTGTGCTGAACAATGCATGAACTGAAACTCCATCAAAGAGAATGGCAACAGGCTCTGGAAAACGCTTATAGATGTCAAGATAGCGTGCCATGGGGAAGGAGATCAGAGTTGCTGATGTACAGGATCCAGAAAATCAGAGAATTACTGAATGGTTGGGGTTGGAGGGGACTTTAAAGATCATCTTGTTCCACCCCCTGCTACGGACAGAGACACCTCCCACTACCCCAGGTTGCTCCAAGCCCCATCCAGCCTATCCTTGGACACTTCCAGGGATCCAGGGGCAGCCACAGCTTCTCTGGGCAAACCTGTGCCAGGGCCTCCCCAACCTCATAAGAAAAGGTCTCTTCCTGAGATCTAATCTAACTCTACAGTTTGAACCCATTCCCCCTCGTCCTATCCCTCCAGTCCGTTGTCCAAAGTCCCTCTCCAGCTCTCTTGCAGACCCTTCAGGCACTGGAAAGGCTCTGAAGTCTCCCCGGAATCTTCACTTCTCCAGGCTGAACGCTCCCAGCTCTCCCAGCTGTCTCCAGAGCAGAGGTGCTCCAGCCCCCTGAGCATCTTCATGGCCCTCCTCTGGACTCACTCCAGCAGCTCCACATCCTTCTTATGTTGGGGGCCTCCTTCACCTCATCTGACTCCACCAGATCAAACAAACTTCCTCACCATTTTCTCCAGTTTCCAGAAAATTCAGTACCAATGGATTGAGGACAGGACTCAAAAACTGATAATTAATAACCTCCTGCTGTGGTTACAGCAAACAGGATGAGGTACAGTCCCACAGACATGGCTTGGCCCCATCTGAAATGGATCCACCAGATGGTTCTGATGAACCCATTGCCACCCTGGACTGTACTACAAGGTTGTAATGCACTACATGCTGCACTATAGGACTATAGGATTATGCCAGTTATATGGATAAGTCCCAAAATACTAAGATTTAAGGATATAAAGGATATAAGGGATAAGGTATGAGGTGAAATCAAGCCTTTCTTTAAAAAGTAGGGAAAATTAGTTCCCTAGTTTTAAACAAGTTTTCTAGTTTTACCCAATATTTTTAGTGTTTTTTTTTTGTCTGTTTATTTTTGTTTTTTATTTGTTTTATTAGTTATTTTGGGGTTATTTTTTCCTTTTGAGACCAAGCATACCCATTAAAAAAAGGTAAAAGAGCACAGTTTGCAAATGGAAATGCACAGTGCAAGTGTGCACCTCGATGGATATATTCCCCTTAATTCATAGCAGAAGGGAGAAGAATACTTCAGGATATGACAGATGCGTTCTAATTTAATCCTTTAAAAGGTAGATGTCCAATTTTGAGAGAGTTGCTGCCTTTGACATCCACAGAAGGAAATAAACCCTTTCAGGGAACCACACAAAAATTCACCAGCGGAGCAAGCTCTGCAGGATGTAGAGAACAGCAGAGAGTGAATTTTGAGCCCTTTGGACTCCCTGTCTATGACAGGGAAAACACAGAGGAAGGAGTTTAATGTCCATTCCATACCTCTTTCAAAATAATAATAATAATAAAGAGTTACTTCCATCAGGATTTCATACACTCTCTTAAATTAATAGCAAAATGTCGGATAATTTTGTACAGGAAGGCACAACCCGGGGCTAAGTAAAGCCGAGGAAAAATGTTCCTTTGGATGAATTTTGGAGGATGCCCTTCTAAGAGCACAGACCCACATTTTCCTCTCCAGTTACATTGAACAGGAGCTGCTCTGGTGCAGAAACAAGTTAATAAGTGTGAAGCACTCGGAAGAGAAGCTCCTCTAATTTCTATTCGTTTCACATGGGTGACTGTAAATTTCTCAGTAAAGTGAATAATCGTGTTGGAGAAACAAAAAATATGTGAGAGAGTAAACAAGCAGACTCTAACCTTCAGCTGAGAGGAAAGGAGAAGGACTTTCAGTGCAGGCAGCACAGTAATTTAAAAATAAGCCATATGCCAGCTATTACCCCTTGATAGTTGCTTTGGATACCAAGGATCATTACTCTGTCTGTTTGTGTAATGTGAAAAAAGGAATTAAGATTTCGTGAACATACTTTAATACTCAAGGGATGCTAATACATATGCATAAGAGAGGAGAATGAGGTTTAATAAGGAAATTAATTAGATTACCTAGGAGGTTTTTATCATATTTTTAAAAAAAAATCGAAGTGGAACTGTGTTACCAGTAAAGTGGTGTTGGCTGATAAACCACAAATTATGTAGTTAGCACTGAAGAACCCATGTATTCTCATTGCCTTAACCAACAAACTGCTTCACTGAAATGGTCATTATTAATAAATCTGATTGTACTTGGCTTTCTTTTTAAGGAGATCTTTAAAATATTTGTATTTTTATCTTGAATTAATTTTTTGGTAGGGAAAGACCCTTAGCTGGACATCACTAACCCTTTTCTACCCGGGGCATGGAGCTAAATGTGCTAATTTACTTTAGGTGAAAATTATGAATGTTTTAAAACAATTAAACTGCTGAAGACAAAACTATATCCTGAAAAGGGGCAGAATTGCAGGGTTGCTTTGCAGTTTCTAAATCTCTATGTTCAAAGAATTACCTATAGGTAAGTTTTTGCAGTTTCCCCACATTAATTTAATCAGAAATCAGGCTTCTAAAGAACAGAGCAGAGCAGAGAGTTTCTGGAATGTTCAGCCCTGCTGAAAATAATATCTCTGAAAGTGTTAATGAATCTCCAGTATATTCTTGATCTCAAAAATAATCTAAGTACCCAAATTCTCTCTACATAAATCTTTCCACTTTGCTTCTTTGCACGGTAGATGTAAATAATCTGATATATGGGATTATGGAAATGTGCTGGAAGATTCCTGTTGACCCCTACCTGGCTCCAGCTTCTTCTCAGAGAGTTGTAGAGAGTGAGAAGGTCCCCCCTGAGCCTCCTTTTCTCCAGGCTGAGCCCTCCCAGCTCCCTTTAGCAGCTCCTCATCAGAACTGTGCTCCAGACCCTTCCCCAGCTCTGTTCCATTCTCTGGACACGCTCCAGCCCCTCAATGTCCTTCTTCTCATAAGGAGCCTAAATCTGAACCCAGAATTTGAGGTTTGGCCTGACTAGTGTTGATTTCAGGGGAACAATTTCTTCTCCAAATACCTGCAGCTCCCAAATCTGCTGGTCTGGGTCTGGGTTCCACTGTTCTGGTTCAGGAGCCTTAAGAAAGAGGACATGGATTGCATCCCTGAAAACAGGCACCATAGCTCCTACAATTAGTGATCTGTCCCTCCTTTTCCAATAAGACATTTCCTTTCAGTCTCATTTAAAGGTCTTAAAATTTTACAGTCTGGACAATTCACTCATAGCTTTTAAAGGCTAAAGGAAGATAAAATTATGGATTGGGGGGTTTCCTTTAAAACTTTATTGCATTCCATAACATCTGAGGGATAATGATTTAAATGAGCAGCTGCTGCAAAAATAATGGTCAAACCTATCGTGTGTACTGTGATCATTTAGTGGCTTTTTTAGCCACACAGCATCTTCCACCACAGCATTTTTGTCCATGGAGATTGCTTGAAACCAGACAGCAGAACATTTTAATATGCACTCAGAGTCAGAAGGGTAAGGTCTCTCCTCTTTTTAAAAAAATAGGCAAATGAATGTGGAGAAACGTGCTGGTGACAGACTGTGTGAAAAGGAGCAGGAATACATCAAGGTCTTTAATTGAGCTCCTTCACTCTTAAAATGAATAGCATGTAATAGCTCTTTGGCAGGAGCAGCTGGGCTGTTTTGAAGAGCTGTCTGAAAGTAACCACAAGGCCATATTAATTTCCCTGACACCTGAAAGCATCAGACCATCACATGATGGCTTAATACTCATTAAACTCTCTTCTAAACCACCTTTCATAGCTGCAGGACTGCATAATAAAGAAGAAATAGGTTTGGCTAAATTACTGTTCCTAATTTGTAGGACAGAAGTCTAAATTATCACTCTACAACTTCCCAAAAGGAGGTTGTAGCAAGGGGCAGGTCGGCCTCTTCTCCCAGGAAACCAGTGATAGGATGAGAGGACACGGCCTCAAGCTGTGCCAGGGGAGGTTCAGGTTGGACATCAGGAGGAATTTCTTCGTGGGAAAGGGTTGTTAAACATTGGAATGGGCTGCACAGGGAGGTGGTGGAGTCACCATCCCTGGAGGTGTTCAAGGAATGACTGGACACTCAGTACCATGGTCTGGTTGAAAATATGATGATCAGTCAAAGGTTCAACTCCATGAACTTGGAGGTCTCTTCCAGTCTTAATGACTCTGTGATTCTGTGAAATTCTGTCCCCTGATCTTTTGGAAGCTTTTTTTTTTTTTTTTTTTCCCAAATACAGTATGAAGCTGAATGAGTGCACGACACCAAAGTGGTGGTTGACCATGCCCAAGCTGCTTATCAGTTGTGGTGTGAAGTGGAACAGTTGAGTTAATAAGATTTAAGAGTCCCTTGCAGTTTTCCCCTGAGAAGCAGCAGCTCCCTGCCAGTCAGTGGTAACTCTTCACAGCATCCAAACTTGTTAGTGGCAACCACCTGCTGCTTCTATAATGTACTGACAAGCCCAAACCAGAACATTATGCAACTTCTATGCTGAGATATGGATGACAGCACCGTGTGCCAAAACATGGCCAAAATGCCCTTCTGACTCTGAGTGCACATTAAAATGTTCTGCTGTCAGGTTTCAAGCAATCTTTTAGCTGTGTGGCTAAAAAAAGCCACGGCATTTTATTAAGTGAACATGATACACAGGATAAGTTTGATCATTATTTTCGTAGCAGCTGCTCATTTAAATTATTATCCCTCAGATGTTATAGAATGTAATAAAGCTCTAAAGGAATCCCCAGTCCCCCCAGTAATTTTATCTTGCTGGGTAGTGGTAGCCAGAATCATAGAATCACAGAACATCCTGAGTTGGAAAGGACCCACAAAGGTCACTGAATTCTGGCTCTGTACAGGACATGCCCAAGAATCCCACCAAGTGCCTGAGAATGTTGCCCAAACCCTCACTGAGCTCTGTCAGGTCTGGTGCTGTGACCACTGCCCTGGGGAACCTGTTCCTGTGCCCAACCACCCTCTGGCTAAGGAACCTTTTCCTAATATCCAACCTAAACCTCCACTGAAGTCACGTGAAAACTGTGTTCTCTTTTTTAAAAGACCTGTTTGTCTTCGTAGTTAACAGAGAAAGAGAGAGAGTTATTTCAGGGAGTGCTTTATTTAATCTATTTTAGATATTTATTTGGCAAGGAGGAGGTTGGTCATACACTGGCTGTATTGACTAAATCCTCACTGTCAGAGGTAGTCAAAGATGCTGGGCCAAATACAGATATTGAAGCTGTAAATATCTATGCTTTGCATATAAAACCCACATCCCACACTGAAAATCAGCCAGTCCTCTGGTTCCCAAAGAGCCAGGTTTTACATCACAGGGGAAAGCATCAGGCAGCAACCAACATCAGCCTTCACATTACCAGAAACAGTTCCTTAAGTGATTGCACTTCCACCAGTCAGCTCCCATGAGCAGATAAATGCTTCCTTTGGGGCATGCCCAGAACCATGAACATTTGGAGGGCACTGAGCAGCAAAGCATGTAATTCATATTTATGTGCTGTCAGGATTTAAAAAACTGATCCTTCCTCTGAATTCACTAAAGAGACACAGAGAAAGCTTCTGCAGAAATTTTAGGTTCAACAAATTAAAGCACTTTCTTCCCTTTTTTTTTTTTTTTTTCCTTTCCTTTTATCCAGTAACTTGTGGGCAGAGATTCTAAGTTTGGCTCAGCCAAGGGGAGCTCAACCCACATAAACCTGTCCTAACCATTAAGCTGAAGTCTGGTGGGCTCTGGAATCCTGCTGCTGTTTTTTTGTTTGTTTGTTTGTTTGTTCGTTCGTTATTCATGCTGGTTACCAATTACCCAAGCTGGGGAAGGGAATGGGATTTGTGGTTAGCTGATGCACCCAGGAGAAAGGGAGCTGCACCTTCACCATGCTCTGACCAATGCATACATCACACATATTAATTGGAAGTGGGACTGAAGCCTTGCTCCCTCCCCTCCAGTAACTGACTGGCCTCAGGGGTTCAAAATTACATTTACTAATCTCTCTCTCTCTCTCTCAGTGGTCCAATTCAGGCTGAACTATTCCATGCAAAGTGGAGCAGCCTAAGGAGAGAGTGAAAAACATCTGCTTCCCCCACACCAGACAAGTCCACAGGAGCTGGGAGCCTTTTGGCTCAAATACCTTGTGCACACACAGAGGGCTCATCTCTGGATTTACAACAAGGTTTCTCACTATCAGAGGGGATGTTCCTCTCAGGTAAAGAGTGGCAGCACTTCCTGCATGGAAGAAAAGATTCCTGTGTATTTTGGAAGGGGATTTTTTCATTTGTTTTGTTTGCGTGCTTGGGTTTTTAATGTAAAAAAAGAGGATAAGTTACTTAATTCCAGGAGGATTCATAAAGCTGCGAATTCCTTATAAAGAGAAGGCAGCTCCCTGCAGTTCAGCACAAAACACTGAAATCTTCCAGAGTTTTATAATTCAAGACACAACTCCTCTTTTACATCACTTCTCACCCAGCCTGCATGGTTTCCCATGGACAAAACTGGCTGGTTTAATTCTCCTCCTGCTGCAACTCCAGCTTGGATGCCTGTGGGTTCTGCTCAGGAGCTTGGCACCTGAAGGCACTGTGGCACTTCATCCACCTTCACTGATCTGACCCAAAGTGATTTATTAACTCTCACACAAGAAGTGTGTGGTGAAAGGCAGGGTTGAACCTGAAATCTTAATGTAATATCTGGTGGACTATCCTTTCTCTGAAAATTTTGACAACCAGGTGCTTTTTCAGTTGCATTCTCATGTCTCAGAATTCAGTGTTGCACATATTGCCCAGGTCAAATTCTGATTTGTGGGATCAAAGCCAATTATTTTTCATTTTATGGTTCCTGGGTTGGCAATTTGTAATGTGAAATGTAACTTATCTGTCCTCTTTGATGTATTGAGGTTTGTTTCCTACTTCAGCTGGAAAGGATTATTATTTTCCTAAAACATTTTTCATGTGCAATAAAATGGGTACATTCCTTTCCTCACCCCCACTTCTTTTTCTTGTTTATTAACCATAACATGCAAGGGACTTGTTATTCTGGTTACTGAAGCTCGAAAGAGAAGAGCAGAACCTCCCACAAGGCTCGAGCCCTCAGTGGAAATAAAAGCAGCTGAGTAGGACAATTTGGAATGCCTAAAAAAAACCAGTTTATTTGCATTATTAATTTTATTCTGTGTAGGAGGGTTTAGTCCTCAAGAATTAGGGACACTTTGCCCCTGACAAGGGCTGGAGCACCCTGTTTTGCCCTGCCTTTGAGGCAGGGTTACTGAGGATCTTTTTAATTGATTCCTTGGGGTGAATTAGAATGAAATGACACTGAATGACTGCTGTAGGTTTATTTGAAAACAATTTTATTGCAGAAGAAAGGAGGTACGTGGTTATTTGGTTCTTTTCTACAGAAATATCATGAATAATTTATGGGAGGAAAAGAAAGAAAGAGAATGAAAGGACAAGAGTAGATAGTGGAGAGCAAAGATAACACCACCTGCGGATCCAGTGATGGGACTTGAATCACATTTTATAGATTGAAACACACAAATTTAATGGTCTAATCATAGATATCTATATGTGTGGAAAGTATCTCAGTGTTCGTCATGGTCAGTGAAGGACTGGTCAGTACTGTGGAGTCTTGAGAGCTGATGGAAGATGGTACACAGGGAGGGACCTGGGTGTAAACAAGGAGCTGTTTTGGAGAGAGAGAGGCCACAAAGACAACCTGCATCCTTCCAGTTGGGAATGTGTTTGCTGACCATCAGCCTCCTTTGGAGCTGAACAACTTCCTTCCCTAACAGAGCACGGAGAAAAGGTCACTCTGAGTTTGAGGCAATGGCTGCTGTTGCCTACAAGAGGGAAAAAATCATGGAATCACAGAATGGTTTGGGATGGCAGGGACCTTAAAGACCATCTCATTCCAACACCCTGCCATGGGCAGGGACACCTTCCACCAGCCCAGGTGGCTCCAAGCCCCGTCCAACCTGGCCTTGGACACTTCCAGGGATGGTGCAGCCACAGCTTCTCTGGATAACCTGTGCCAGGGCCTCCTCACCCTCACAGGGAACAATTCCCTTCCTAAGGTCTTATCTAAACCTGCCCTCTTTCAGTTTGAACCCATTCCCCCTCGTCCTATCACTCCATGGCCTGTTCCCATAAGAAAGGTGCCCCAACCCTCCAAGCATCACATTAGATAAATATTTGTCTTGATTATTAAGAGGCTTGAAGATCATTTATCCTACTGTCCTAGTCACTGTCTAGTTTTTACTTTCTGGTTTTGTTGGTTTTCTTTTTGGCAACTGCTTCTGAAATCTTAGGGTAGCATCAGAATCTCATCTCACTTCATCCTGCCTCGCTCCTTTACTCTGGAGTAGCAACTAATCACAGCAGCAGAGATTTAAAATTCATTGTGGCTCTGTGTTACAACTGCATGACTCTGGAGAACTGGGTTGGATTCTTCCCTCTGCCACTGAACTGTGGTGTGGTTTTGGGTAAATCCCCTTTCGATTTCTCTCTGGTTGGTTGAAAATTCTCATTAAATTTAATTTCTTTTGTGTACCCATTTTTCTGTTTCTACTCTTAGGTGAGATTTATTTATGCAAGGTAGGCAGGTTACCTGTGGAAGCCTGAACTAGTCACCCTTTAAGATAAAAATTACCGTCTTAGGTGCCTATTTTTCCCCAGTGACTCTAAATAATGGAAGAATGGCACAAACTGAGAGATGCAACTTTTAAATATTTATAATCAGGGGAGCTAAATTACATGTTTTATAAGTGGGACCTGAGGCAAAAATGCTTCCAATATGTTGCTTATTTGAGTGGCCTAAATGGAGAACTCTCATGATAAAATTAATTGTGATCAATTAACACATCAACCTAAATCGTTCTCTAAAGCTGGAGGAAGCATAATAAATTGTGGTTTGTATTTGGCAGCAACACCGAGAAGAAACAGAAAAAAAAAATACAAATGTGAAAGTCTTGAGGTTTGTCAGCTTTATTTTCAATCACTTATGTGGTCAATTAACGGAGAAAAGCGTAACACAAACATTTTTATTTGGCTTTTTTGGCTTTTAGATTTCAGCAGGAGCAGACTGTGTAAATATATAAAATAATTCTTTAGGCGAGCAGGGCCTCCCTTGGGCTTTCCAGCTGATTTTCTATGATCTTTTGGGGTTGTGCTGAGCTGCAGTGAAAAACTGGAGAGCGTGTCTGTCAGGACACGGTTTTCATTGAGAGGAAATTGAAGAAAATCAACACAGAGGCTGCACAGAGAGCTTCCAAACAGCCAGCTGAGCTACTTGTTAGTGCTACATGACTCAAAAATGCACAGTGATAATTCTGGAGGTTCATTACAGCTTGAAATTTCATGTTTATATGAGCTACCAAGCTCATGTTGTTATTCCACCATCAGCCTCTTCAGTCATTTAACGGCACAGAACAAATAAATTGGCTCTTTTTAGGCTACTTGGAAGATGCTCAACAGAGAAATGCTGGATTTCCTGGAGCAGTAAGTGCTGCAGATAAACAGGCAGAAAATGGCTCCTTTGTCCCACGAATTAATAGCAGAGGGAAAAGCTTTGCTGGCATTCCAGACTGTTAACAGCCATCAAGCTTTTCCCTCTGCTCTTTGGCCATCCTTACCCCCAGGGCAGCCTTATTCCACAAAAGGAATCCTGGGAGGCACCAGGTCAAACAGGAGTGGCAGGAGAAAGGGGGTAGGAAGGGTCCCTTCTGAGCAGAACTCCATCCACTTGATTAATGGGCAGAGAGATGATTTATGCAACTTATTAACAGGACCAGCTGTTTGCAATGGCATTTTTAATGGCTGCCCCTGCAATGAAGTCCTGATCACCATAAAAATTAAGTGTTTAATAGCTAAAATCTTCTGGAGATGGAAAAGGACGGAACACCTTTCCCACGCTGGGTTTCTGTCATGCTTCTTCGATTCAACTGTCCCTGATTCAGCTCATCTGAATGTGAATTGCTTTCATTTTCATCCAACTTTCACTCTGCAGAGAGGAAATAATCCCGAGCTGGTCCATCAGGGAAAGAAAACTGCTGATATTCAACTGGTTTGGAGCAGCTCTGCTTTGCTGCCAGCTGAAAATGTGTCTTAGAGAGCAGTGACTGTCAGATGATGGATAGATATTGCTGCCTAGAAGATATGAACAGGTAGAAAAACAGACAGACAGGCCAGCAGATGAATAGATCTGCTGCTCCTTGGTTGTTTCAGATGCCAAGATTACAAGTGTAGCAGAGTGACTGATTGATTATCTCCCTTCTCGATACTTAATGGCAATAATAATAGCTGGGGTCAATCTGCCAGCAGTTGCTCATGAAAAGTAATTAATCTGGTTCATATCCTTACCCAGGGGAAAATAAATTATGTATGTCCCTTCCTCTGGTTGTCCTTTGCAGGCACAATTTCCTGGCTTCTAAAGCACTCTCACTCCAGACACAGAGTGAGGGTTTCTTTATTAAGAGGAACAGAAATCTAAAGCCTGCGGAAGCTCAGGAGGAAAACGTCAATCATCTGAAGGTGAAAGCAGTTGATAAACTTGAAGTTGTCTGTTCATCTCTGCATTCACATTCTCTGGTACTTAGAAGGAGTCAAGTTCTCTGTGTGTGCCTCTCTCCCACACTACAAACTGCACGTGTGGATGAACAACCACTGAAAGAACACATTGCTGGGGGCAGACAGATGAAACTGGATATTCACTTCACCTAAGGTCAAGGTGCCTTTGGAGCTGAATTGCTCAGGTAGCTGAGCTAGATCAGCATTGTAGGTCCCTTCCAATGGATGATATTCTAGTCTATTCTACTCTAGTCTATTTTTGAAGCTAAATGTGTAGAGGTTCAGTGGAGACGCACAGACTCCTCCAAATTTCGGTTGAATCTCTCTTCAGGTGTGACCAACAGAGATCAGATGAATTAGAGGCGGGAAGTTCTGGATTCCATTTCATTGGATTTCATTTTACTGACTACAGAGATGGTCTACACAACCAGTTTAGATTTGCTTCCTAACCTCAACTAGTTATTAGAAGGTAAAAGAACTTCTCCTGCTTCCTTGTTTTGTTTGGACTAATTTATTTCCCTCGCTCACTAAGTTTCCTTTTATCTCTGTGAAGGCTTCCTGAACATATTCCTGCCACCATTTCCCACCATTGCTCTCCGGAGGCAATGTCTAAAAGTTACAATGCTGTCTAAGTTGAGGATTTAAAGCTTGCCCCAGCAATGTAAGTTTAATTGCCATGCAGCCAGATTTATACATCATCTGTTATGCACCTTTGAAAAATCCTTGCCTCCACCTATGCAATAAATATGCACAAAGACTCTCTCTCTTCTGCTTTCAGGCCTTTTAGCATCTAAGAGGGCTAAACACTACAGGGATGCTTTATGGGGCCATGAATTTTGATTAATTCTTCTGCAATTTCCATTCCTAACTAAACATCTTTCCTTCCCCAACTTCCCCAGTGTTTGGGATTACATTCACTTCTCTTTTTACCAAGCTTCATTTTCTATGCATAAAGTTTAAAAGAAATATTTCATGAAAGAAGATGCTGCTTCTCCAGCTTCTGCTGTTCCTGTTCTTTCAGTCTTTGTTTTCTCTGAGACTCTGAAATGCTTGAAGTCCCCATGATTTCATTTCCACTGGAGAGAGAGAGACTGGAATGCAGTCTTTGCTTGTGGCTTCTAAACCCCAGACAAGCATTAAAAATAAAATAAACTTTTCTTCAACTGTAATACCAAAAGCATTGTTGCCATGGTAGCAACAGTGCCACTGGATAAGTGCAGGGATCAGTCTTCATGGATCCCTCTCGACTTGGCTGGGAGAGCCTTGCTTTGTCATATGGCATGGCTGGAGGTTAAAAAACATCTCCTTTGTCATTCACAACCTGCTCTGGGCATCCATCCGCTCCGGAACAGGGTTTTCTACGAGCTACAGGTGGATCTCAGCTCCATCACGGACCTCCATGTGCTGCAGCTGCCCCACCATGGGCTGCACCTCAGGCTGCAGGGGAACCCCAGCTCGGGCACCTGGAGCTCCTCCTGCCCCTCCTTCTGCACCACCCTGGGGTCTGCAGAGTTTATCATCTCACATATTCTCACTCCTTTATCTCCCTGAAGCTCCACGTGATTTTTTTCCCCCCCTTCTTAACTACTATCCCAGAGTCACTTCCAATGTCACTGATGGGCTTGGCCCTGGGCAAACTGACTTCATAGGACAAGTTGGCTCCATTGGACATGGGGGGAGCTTCTGGCAGCTTCTCCCAGAAGCCACTCCTGCAGCCCCCCACTATCAAAACCTTGCCTTTCAAACCCAGCATAAGAACCCATAAAAATTCGTTGACTATGTGTCAACACAGTTCCCATGTGAAATACTTAGGAAATAGTGCATGGAAAAAACTTGCCCTGGGGCACGTTCTGTTCAGAGAATAACAAAAAGCTGTACTCCAGAAATCATAAAGCAGACTATAAGGTTTTCTTGGTTTCACTGTTTGTTTTTTTATCTCAAACCTTTTCTCATGAACACCGACGAAGCAGAGCCGTAGAGAGAAGCAGATTGGAAGAGTCAGTTCTGAGGGCCACATTGCAGACCTGTTTGATATTTTTAGTTTGCTCTCTGGAGAGAATCAGAGCATGCAGCAGCAGGGTTCTTCTCTTCAAAGCCCTAACATCTGAGAAGTGGGGGCAATAAATTAAACATTTCACCTGTTGAACATGTCCAGGGGTGTCTCCTGAGCCTCCTGCAGAGGACTCA
>NW_020956632.1:200151-205530 GCF_003031625.1 Empidonax traillii
GAGCCGTAGAGAGAAGCAGATTGGAAGAGTCAGTTCTGAGGGCCACATTGCAGACCTGTTTGATATTTTTAGTTTGCTCTCTGGAGAGAATCAGAGCATGCAGCAGCAGGGTTCTTCTCTTCAAAGCCCTAACATCTGAGAAGTGGGGGCAATAAATTAAACATTTCACCTGTTGAACATGTCCAGGGGGTGTCTCCTGAGTCTCCTGCAGAGGACTCAGAAATGAGCAGCGCAGCAAACAAGAGGGGAAATGGAACAGGCTCTGATGCTTTTCAGCAAGTTCACTTTGCTTCACCTGCTACAGAGGAGCTGCCCTGATTTTCTGTCTAGTGTATAGGATCTGTCCTTCCTGGTTTTCTTTCGAAGGCAGCTCCACTTGCCACCTTTTTGCACCTTCTGTACCTTCAGTGTATCACAGAGCACCTCTGCCCTTCGCTCTGTCTCTCCTTTAACTTTCCTTCTCACTCTTGCTATCTTACATGTCTTGTTTCTTTAGAAAACAATGGGATGTTGAAAGGGTGAAGGGTCTGGAGCACAAGTCTGATGTAACTGAGGGAGCTGGGGCATGTTCAGCCTGGAGAAAAGAAGGATGAGGGAAGACTTTAGTGCTCTCTACAGCTCCTTAAAAGGAGGTTGTAGCCAGATAGGGGTCCCAAGGTAAAAGCAAAAGGACAAGAGGAAATGGTCGTAAGTTCCACCTGGGGAGGTTTAGGTTGGATATTAGGGAAAATTTCTTCACAGAAAGGGTGGTCAAGGATTGGAACAGGCTGCCCAGGGCAGTGTGGAGTCACCATTCCTGATGGTATTAAAAGGCGTGTAGATGTGGCACTTGGGGACACAGCTTAGTGATGGGCGTGGCAGAGCTGGGTTAATGATTGGACTTGATGATCTCAGAGGTCTTTTCCTCTACCTAATGATTTTATTAAAAGGATTCATCCTAATTTCATGTGCAATTCATTTAAAAAAAAAAAAAAAGCACACTTACACATGCACACAAAAGATATAGAATTCAATTGTGATTCTTGAATTTGGACTCATATGCTGTAATTTAGACACTTAAAGGCAGATGCCTAAAAATCTAACTTCTAAATTAGACATAGAACCCCTTAAAAGCCACTGCTGAGTGATAACACCTCTGAAGTATTGTCCGTTTCATTGTCTTACACATTTTGTTTAGGAAAAAATAATTAGTCCCCAGAGGTGCCTGTATATCCTGCTGGCTGCATAGGAATCCTATGACACACACCTTGGTTTGGATTAGATGAAATCTAACAATATGGAGCAGTGTTTGTGATCCAAGACTTTTTTTTTATAACAGTCATTATTATTAAAGGTTATCGAAGTTTAGTTTAGTTTAGCTTTGCCAAAATCCTGTCAAGAGAATCCGAAGAGGGAACGTGTGAGTCAGAAGGTCTGAGGTGGGAATTTTTAAACTTTATACCCCTGCAAAAGGAAGAACAGCCTGTGTTTCTCAGCAGCCTTGCCAGGCTGAC
Source organism: Empidonax traillii (assembly GCF_003031625.1). Classification (NCBI taxonomy): domain Eukaryota; kingdom Metazoa; phylum Chordata; class Aves; order Passeriformes; family Tyrannidae; genus Empidonax; species Empidonax traillii. Next base: position 201,645 of record NW_020956632.1, read on the forward strand.
TTTTACCAGGAAGAGGTCAAGCTGCACTCTGCTTCTAAGGCCTGATCTCATTTATATTTCATGCATCAGCTCAGAGCTCAAACCTGAGCCTCAGAGCCGGATTCCTGTGACCCCTGATGCTTCTGGGCTGAAAATGGGAAGGTAGCTTTGGTCAGACTGGGATTTTTTTCCTACTGGTCGTGGTGAATTCTACCTCAGGCAGAATTTAGGTTGCTGTAAGCACCCCTGGCAGAAGGGAGCTCTCACCAGCACTAACAACCTCCCTTGGGCTGAGCCCAGCCCTTGTTCCCCCCTGCCAACATCCCTCCTGCTCCGCTGCTGCCGGAGCCGATCCCTGTTCTCCAGCTGGGCCCTCACAGCAAAGCAGTTCGTGACTGTTCACCGTGTTTGGGCATTTATTTGGGCTCCCTGTTGCACAGTGGGCTCTCACACTGTGTTTTCACCCAGCACATGCCAATCTTCACTGCCAGGGTGAACACGGAGCAGCCACAGAGGCCCCGGACCCCCCTGCTGTCGTTTCCCCTGCACACGTTCACCCAGTGTGAAATCAGCTCCTTGTTGTTTGTCCAATTTTGCTGCTAAAAGCCTTGTTTTTCTCATCAACAAAGCTTTTCAGCACTTCAAATCTCAAAAGCCTGTAAGAGGAGATGTTTTTTTATGAGAATATCAGAATATATTCCACCATTGGCTGTATCCCCTCTTGCTGATGCCACACACTGGCACAGACTGGTTGCAATCTCTTTATTGACGTATTTCCAGAGGTTACAGTTCCTGAAACTGTTTTTTAAGTACTCAGGTAAACAGATACGATGGAGAAAAGCAACATGGAATCATGGAATGGTTTGGGTTGGAAGGGACCTCGAAGGTCATCTCATTCCAACACCCTGCCATGGGCAGGGACATCTTCCACTATCCCAAGTTGCTCCAAACCCTGTCCAACCTGGCCCTATATCATAAATAAAAAGTATTATTCAGCAAATATCTCTTCCCACTGCTAAGGAAAATGAAAAAGTAAAATATTCCAAATTATTTCATGGAATTAAATTCTATAAAAATGATTGGTTCTGATATCTGGGTCTGCATTCTGGGGTTTTTGATAGGTCAAGCATTTCAGCATGAACTTGGTAATCCTTCTTCAAAATCAATGATCCATGAAAAAGTCTTGTTTTGTTTGAGGAAGGACTTTTGACACACACACACTGGACTCCAAACCAAGCAAGAAATCATTAAAAGAATGTTCCAGCCAGCTGCAATGGAAATGTTCTTAATTTTTCTTTGTTGCTTTTATATTCCATTGCTCGGTTATGTGGCTACAAAGAAAGACAAGTGGAGCACTCATTGAAATGCATCACAACACCAAACACTGAGCAGTCACCTGTGAAGCGAAAAAGCAGAAAAATTAGAGGAATTTAACTTCCTGCTGTCTCAGTCTGTCATTATATGACTCACCAAATATTCCTGTCCATCACATATCAGAACTTGAAGTACCAGTGCTGGGTACAGAGGTAACAACTTCCTTCTAAAAGCATCTGAATTGTTTTTAAATAGGTGATAAATGGAAGCACCAAAAAGGAAAGTAGTGGGAAAATGAAAAGGAAGAAAAAAAAAAAAATCAGAAGAGAGAAACAAAAAGAACCCAACATTTTAAATGTGAACGGTGAATTAATATAATTAAATTATATTCTCCACTATGTCTCTGGGAGGAAAGAAAATTACTGGTGTTCCAATAGTTGCTACTTTATTAAAAGCCACTCTATTTTTTTCCCCCAAAGCTTTTAAAGCAGAGATGGGCCGAGATTAAAATACAACCAGTAGTTAAAAGCTGCTTTCCTTTTGTTACTGAGCTTCTGAAAGGGCACTCAGGAAACAGAGGCATTAAAAGCTGAGGGAGGAGGACCAGCACTTGCACCTGGTCACTTCAGTGTATTTTGAACTGTGCCAGTGTCAGGGAGGGCAAAGAAAATTCCACATTCCAGGAAAATGAGTAAGTACACGTTTAGATCAATACTGGAAAAAAAAAAAAAAAGAAAAAAAAAAGTGATTTTCTGTGTAGTTAGGTGAGAAAAAATCAGGATTTGAAAAGACATTGGGTGTATTTACTCTGCTAAAAAGCCTGCAGTTGCACTAGGAACCAAGACTGGGATATAACTTCATTTTAAACACAGTCAGAAAACCTTCTCCAGCACCCAGAGCAGACAACAGGGAGAGCTGGGCTGGCAATTTGCTCATCCATGACAAAATTGGCTGCCCCAAGAAATGAACCTTGAGCAGTAATGGACCCAGGGCAGGTAGATTAGGATGTGCCTGGGGTCTGCTTGTCCATGCAGGTCTCTGAGAGTGTCCTGGATGTGAGCCCTGAAGCATCTCCTGAGGTCCTGACACGTCCCAGTGCAGAACAGCAAAAGGGCTTGTGAGTGCAGGAGGTGCCTGTGGGTGCCAAACTGAACTTCTGATGGTGAAACTGGTCACACTTGTTAAGAACCATCTTGGAGGAGTCTCCAGGGTGGTCTTGAGAACTGCAATTTTCAGAGAATCTTGAGAACTGCAATTTTCAGAGAATCATAGAATGGTTTGAGTCAGAAGGGACTTAAAGATCATCTCCTTCCAGCCCCCTGCCACGGGCGGGGACACCTTCCACGACCCCAGGTTGCTCCAAGACCCGTCCAACCTGGCCTTGGACACTTCCAGGGATCCAGGGGCAGCCACAGCTTCTCTGGGCAACCTGTGCCAGGACCTTCCCACCCTCACAGGGGAGAATTTCTTCCTAAAATCCAGTCTAAGCTGCCCTCTGGCAGTTTGAATCCATTCCGCCTCGTCCTGTCACTCCAGGCCCTGGCACAGGGTCAGCACGGTGAGTGCAGACAATGATCACCCCTTTCTGCCACAAGGAGAAGACCATTCTGGGAGGGACCATCTGCCAAAACATCAGTGTTTCTACAGCTGGTCTAGGTGGGATTCCTTTATAAGCCCTGGAGAGCCAGCAAGGGGAGTCTGCAGTGCAATTTATCTCATTTAACATCAAGTATCTAATATGGATCAGGTAAATCAATCCCAAAATGATCTATTCCTTGCTTTTGCCTATAAAGACAGCCTGGGTTGCCTGAACTGAATTTTAGGTACTTGCCTCCTAGACTACTAAATGATGTCAGATGAATCCCACCTTTTCACACCTTACTAGATGGTAAAAGTGGTAAAAGCTTTATTCTCCTGTCAAAGAACCACAAGACACACAGTTCCTATGGCAGGAATCTCTTTAGCAGGAAAAAAAAAAAGGTGGCCACTAAAAGGGAACCCCCTGATATTTTTCTGCAGTAGATCAGTAGGGTATTTTGATTTTTAATGGTGATAGTTTTCTGCATTTCTTGCTTAAAAATACCAGAGGAAACTTTACATTAATAAAAACAAAAAGAAAGTCCCTGCTTTGGAATAATACAGTGCAAGTTCCAGAAAGAGAATGAAGCACGTGGGCAGCATTAAACATGTGAATTGGTCACTCTGGTTCCCACAGCTGGTGTGGACTGTTGCCCAAAGATGTAACAACATTCCAGAGATTCTAAAATCAGCAGCAAATTGCTATTTTTTTCAATAAAACATTGACATTTCCAAAATTTTCCATCTAGCCCCTGGTATTAAACTAATAGTGAGTTAATGTTCCCAATACCTTCATTGTTGCAGCCCTTCCTTTAGCAGGAGGAAAAGTGCAAAAGCTATTTTCAGTAAGAACTGGAATTCTATTTTTTAATCCCCTGCATAAAATATGACAGCTCAGTAGTTTCTGATGGTGGCATGAGGAAGATATTTCCATTAACATTCATTTAGTCATGACATTTTCTTTTCCCTTCCCTTCCCTTCCCTTCCCTTCCCTTCCCTTCCCTTCCCTTCCCTT
>NW_020956633.1:0-4396 GCF_003031625.1 Empidonax traillii
GGAGGAGGGAGTCTGGCCCTGTTCGGGCCTGGTACTCCTCTCCTCTACATGGCTGCTACTCTAATTCCAACTGCGCCAACAACCTTCTCTTCCGTTTTCTTGAAGATGTAATTAGCAAAGGCGTTTCTGGACTTCTGATTGGTCTTTTTGTCCGGAAATTACCTGGACAAAACCATCATCAGCCCCAGGGATGGGCTGATGGGGCAAAACCACGACAGCTCCTTAGAACTGGTTTTTTTCCTGATGAAAATATTTTCTTGAGCAGTGGAGGTTAGATATTAATATACTGAACGGAAGCAAATGACTGGATGCTGGGTCTTATGGTGGATGAAATTTAGGAAATTTAGAAAACCAGGAATCTCTGCAAGTCTGAAGACAATGAGCTGACCATAGTAGCCTTTCAAACATCAAATGCAACCGTGTATTTTCGAGGTGAGTTCAAGGGGAGTTCAGGGTCATCGTATAAGTTGAAACTTTTTTTTTCTAGTGGCCTGTAGTTTGTATTGTTTATGTTCCTTAATGAAAAACAGTGATTAAGAATCTGAGTGAAGAAGCATTATGTCCTTGACTATTTCCTTATAAACACCGTAATTACTTTCGTTGACTCATCATGAAATATGTGTTTAAAGGACTGCAATTTCCAGCAGCAATACTGCACCCTGAGCTACTTGACTGCAAGAATCCAGTGCTCAAGGAGAGTCAGATGACCACCTCTGCTTCTGTTTGGTTCCTACCGTGCTTCTGAGTGTTAAATCATTGCTGTCACAGCAATCTGGTGACTTGGTAAGAGAAGATCACCATAATTTCCTTCTAATTTAAAACCCACAATGATATAAAATCCTTGAATAAATCATTGAGTAAATCTAAATAATCACAAAGATGAAATATAAAAACATCTACAGCTGCATATACTAGAGTAGTTTTATCCTGACTCCTGGGTCAAAGTACAGAACATTGAACATCAATTTGATACACAGTGTGTTTTCACGTGGAGCTGTTACACCTCGGTAATAAGGATTTGATAGAGAACTTCCTTGACATGACCTTTGTGATACACTCTCATCAATAAATCTTTGTTGTTTAATGCTTTGTTTTTGCCTCTCCAAGCTTTTATTATCTCCCTTAACCCCACCATATTAAAGTTACATCTTTATTTACTGTGATCAGCTGTGTTAAGGAAAAAAAAGGCACTTAGTAACTAAAAGTCCCAAACACGGGAGTATATTTAGTGCATAGCTGACACATGCTGCACATTTTTCTGGGGTAGCAATTAAATAATTAGTTATCAGTGACTGAGTCAAACAATACATCTCAGACATAACTGGTTGCAAGTTCTCAAGGGTATTATATATATATTATATATATATAGATGAGATTTTCCTGATAACACACCTGTAGGAATGTTCCGTGTATTTCACCTGATGTAATCCACTTGGTTTCTGAGAAACCACACAACTTCCTTCACAGAAATTGAAAAGGCAAGAATGGTCCAATGACCAACATTCTACTAAATCATCTGGGAACAGGCTTCACTTTATTGTACAATAATTTATCTGGGTCTGTTGTGAGACAAACCTTAGAGTGTAAGGTAGACAGATACTAGAAAGTGTATGGCTTTGTGATTGAAGAAATTGTGTCCCAGAAATGTGTGGAGACCCTCGAGTGCTGCTGCTAAATGAAGCTCTGAATGAATCCAGGGATCTGCAGGTTTTTCTAAACAAAGTGGCTCGTGGGGCTGCAGTTGGTGGTCCCTCAGGAGCCGAGGGAAGCTTTCCTTCCAACTTCCTCACCTCAAGGGGTGAAGGAGGATATGGAGAGACATCTCTTCTGCAATTTAGAAGAGCAGTGGAAGAAAACTGTCTGCAATTTTTTATGAAGTCCTATGGCTGGAATCTGTGGAATATCAGGAATGCAGGTGGAAGAGAGGTTCCCAGGAAAAGTGTCCTAGGCACATAAAAAAACCCAACTGTTTTCTGCAAGAATGATTGGGCCTCAAGAGAGCATTATTAGGAAGAAAACAGCTTTATTAAGTTTCCAATATGTGGCAAAGAAAAGCAGGAATGCATTTTTGGGTTTCTTTTTTGTGAGGTTGAGATAGTAATCTCTGCTGATTTCATTACTTGAAAGAGTTTTTTCAAAGAGTAGGGTTCTCTTTTTGGGTGCGAAACTTTTTTGTTTTGCATATGACATTGCCATTGCAGATAATTTTTTTCTTATGTTGAGGACTAATGAGAATGGAGTAGAGACAAGAGGATCATTGAAGCATTCATCATCCTGCTCTTCATCACTAAGTTCGGAGGTCTGACAGAGTTTGTCAGGGCTTTTCACATTTAAGAACAGAAAATAAATTTCTAATGCAGAATTTGCCTATGCAGCTTAAATCTTCTGTCATACAATTTCTAAAGCTTTTGTATTGTTGTAATTATTATGAGTCCCTGAAGAAGTTCAAAAGTTTCTGTTCCCTGTCTAAAATCTTTGTCTACTTCCTAAGCCACTATGTAACTGCAGAGCTGGTTAAAACTGTTCCCAAGAACTTGTCCGTGCTGGAGAGACACATTCAACAACAATGGAGCTCTCTGAGAGCAATCCCTTGGTTGCAATTAATATCCCAGGAGACTGAGAACTGACTGGTGATCTCAGTGAATGGTGGCTCAACCCTCCTTATGATAGAAGGTATTATATCAAGTTGGTTTGAGCTGTTAAGTACGTGAATTGCCCCAGCCATTCTCCAGGTTCTGGCTCCCAAATCCTACCAACTATACTCACCATGACTTTGTTCTTTTCAAACATACAGTCCATCTTTGAGAGAAAAGGTATGAAAATATCTAGGAAGTCCCATAGCAATACCTTCAGCAAAATTTTAATTAATTTTTGCCTTTGCTGACAGCAAGTTTTAAGGTTCTTGTTGACTTCTACAAAAAGACTTGTAATGAAGAACTCAGGAGACTGGGTGTAGCTTTTCCTCCTTGAGCTTTATAGACAACTAAAAGTTCAGCTTCTGAAGTGGCCCTTAACAGTGAGATACACCTTCAGTACTTAAGCCAAGGTGATAGTAGTCAAAACTGGAAGCCAGAGATCCTCTAAGAACGCTAGAGAATCTTTTTTATAGTGTTTGGAAGCCTTGAGGATGCAGGCAAGCAATGGGAATAGTGTAGAATAAACAGGCTCTTGTGGTACTCTCTGCAATCAAATATTAGATATCCCACATAATGAGCTAATGTGATTGTTGAAGTGACAGCATAGATTTTTTTTTTTTGTGTTACAAAGATCACATAAAATTTATTTATGAATTGTGATAGTGTTTTGTAGCTGAGTAGAATGCCATGGAAGTTAGCAGAATAATTATTAGCAGAATAAACTGAACTTAACAGGGTAAACAGCACTGGAACAGCCAACAACTGGACTCTTGGAGTAGCAGAATTATATTCTTGCTATTTAAGGTGACTCTAGGTAGCGTTAATTGTTTTGGATTAATTTCTGAAATTCCATGTGGTGTTTGTACAGTTATTCCATCAATTAGCACTATGAATGCAATTATATCAGGCTATGAATTTTGTCTGCTCAGGTGGAACAAGAATGTGGGGATTAGAAGAGCCTTTGACTAAAGTATCCAACATCCCATCTGTTATTTCTACAGGCAGTGTTAATAAAAAATCCCTTGCCACTCCGAGGTCCTGAAAATGACTATATGTTAAAATACTCTGATCTCTTCAGAGTCTTTGTAAACAATCATGATTTGTTTTCTGCCTCCAGTATCTCTTGTGCAGGTTTGTATTTATTTACATTCAGTTTTCTATTTTGAGACAATTGAATTAAAACTCGCTTCATTTCATAATTATAAACATCCATTTTGACTAACTGACAAATCTTGCTGGAGTTTTGTTCCCAGAGCTATCATTCACCAAGACATACAGCAACAAAATTTATTTGGATTCTATCTAGTTTCTTTAAATTTTCATCTTTGGAGTTGCACAGCATCTATTAATTTTCATTCACTTTTCTCCCTTCATTCCTATGTGATTTATTGATTATTTTTTTATTTTTCCCTGCTGTAATAGGATTAGGTATAGACAGGAAACACACAGGAAAGCTGGAGAAGTGTCTTTTACTTGTTACCAGGTACTATAGAAATTTTCTTTTTTGTAAAGTGACCTTCACAGTAGATGGCAGAAGCTTTTAAGGCTTCTGCTAAACCTCACCTCAGCACAGGAGCTGCATGATCAGGGACAGGGTCTCATTATCCTCTGGAAGGGAATTTAGCTCAAGTGAAGTGAATAGAAACAAGATTATGTGTACAGAGAACAGGAACATACAAAACTGTCATGTTGTCTGGCTTATGCCTTCTAATTTGGTTCCTTTTCCTGGGCAAGTGTGAGCAGGGAAATCAAAGATATTA
>NW_020956633.1:4585-61504 GCF_003031625.1 Empidonax traillii
TGATCAGGGACAGGGTCTCATTATCCTCTGGAAGGGAATTTAGCTCAAGTGAAGTGAATAGAAACAAGATTATGTGTACAGAGAACAGGAACATACAAAACTGTCATGTTGTCTGGCTTATGCCTTCTAATTTGGTTCCTTTTCCTGGGCAAGTGTGAGCAGGGAAATCAAAGATATTATGTAAAAAGGTTTTCACCACCAGAAAGTGAGGAAAATATTAATGGAGAGGGAATTAAAAGACTGTTCCTTGCAACAGCAGCTGGAGATGAGCACCACATAACAACCGCCCTTTGTGATGGGCTGAACAGTTAATTGTTACCTCCTGCTGGTAAAAGCAAACGTGGACAGGACGTCCCATCCCTTACATCAAGACTTCTCCATCTGCTTTTTCTTCAGGTTGGTCAAGAAAGACTTCACTTGAAATACTGACCTCCTTCCTGCTGAAGGGTTGAAATCTCGTTTCATCCAGGTGCTGCTGCCTGCAGGTTTGCCTCTCATTCCTGTCCTGATAAGGTAAGAGGCACTCCAGGTTTCCCAGACACTCCATGTCTCTTTGAAAAGCTCAAGAGAAGTGGAGTACATTTTAGTCAAGAAGAGTACAAAAGAAACAGCAGGAGCTGAAGATGAGTTTGAAGGGAAATATGCTTGGCTGACATTCTGAAGTGTTATTTGAATATTCTTTCTTTTGCATGCAAGGTACACGTCTGAAATATGTGAACCTGGCATCTAGAACACTAGAAACAGTGGGATTAAAAACCTGTAGGAAAACCTCAGATTCCACTTCAAATTGAGGGCATATAAAAAGGAAGTGTAGAAAGTCAGGTGAATAGGAAGAATATTAAGAGATTTACAAGCCAACTTTATAGCACCTGATATAATATTCATTTATATTCCCTCTCTTTTTAGTACTTGTGTGTAGCAGTGAGGTCTGAAAAAATTGCATGCCAGAACAGTTCTAACTTAAGACTTACAGACCATCTCTGAATGGGCTTTCTTGAATAAAAAATTTGAAAGACCAAGGGATAGAGAATTAAATTCAAAGCACAGGTGAACTTAATTGGGACAGACATCAAAAACAGTCCTGGAGATTAAAAATGCCATGGGCCACATTATGTCCCTGTGTGAATGAGCTGAGAAACGATCCTATTCTGAATGGAATTCCTGGAGTAGCACTTGAAAATCTACATATTATTGATATACACTATTTTGATGGGTAATATATTTCTTTAAGAGATTCATTTTACCTTTATAAAATTTTAAAGTTCCATGGGGCAAGTTTCTACTTTCTTTTATTTTTATTCTTTTTTTTTCTCCATTCTTTTTTTCTCCTCTTTTGCACAAAGTATGTAGATGAAAATCCATAAACTAACCTTACTAAAAGAATATCTGTAGAACTGTTTTCTTAAAAAGAATGTCATATTTAAGCTGTGGAATTTGAAGAGCTCTGGCAAAGACTTTATTCCAGAGAAGCCTTGTGAGACAGTTAGGTAGAAATCTGTGCTTCTGGTTAACCACGTTCACAAGCTTTATCATCCAAATGAAAAAATTCCATTTAACTGAGATAGTGTCCAAATACCAACTCTGCTTCCCTTAGCCTGAGTGTTCCCTCTTACCTCAAAATAATGGCTATCTCCTCTGCTTTTTTCTTGTTGGCTTGCTTCACTTGCTTGTGAATGTTTAATATTGATCAGCTCTGCCCTTCACTCTGGGATGTCTGCCAAGCACCTCAAGCTAGCTATTACAGGATTAGACATATTTTGTCTAACTGGAGGAAGATTTTTCAGTCTCTGTTTTTCCCTGACATCCAGCTTACAGGGGTTGCTTTAATATACCTTGCTCAGGGACAAATCACCATTGCTAACAGCAAAACCTACAAGAAGGCCACCAGCAGGGTATGCATTTTTGTGTGGTTTAGAGGGACGAATATTTTAAACGTCATCTACCCAAGAAGCAAAAAGTTGGAGTGGAGGCTGCCAGCCTTACAGTGCCACAGAATATCAAGAATCCTTTTAGCCTCTCAATTACATCTCTGTGTCCTTCCTGAAAGGGTGGTGCCATGAAAGTGCCAGATACCATCTTATCGTTTGTTCTATCACCCTGTTGTTTCTCAGCAATGCCTCAGGCAATATTAATGCCACTTACATCCAGGCCTTTCCGTGCTTGCTTGAAGCCCTTCTAGTGAGCTCCTGACCTGCACTGATCTGATCATTCTGGTTGAAGAAACCTGGCAGGGATATTAATCTGCTTCTTCATCCTGAGAAGAGGTTTATATACTCCCCCATTCTGACAGAGGAAGAAGTGTGTGATCAGCCTCTTCGAGTTATGGCTGGAGCTTCCAGTCTTTGGGTCAATAGGCAGAAGTACACTACACTGAACTCCTAGTCTCTGCCTTAAGAGCATTGGCTCTCAGCCAGTGTCTAGGAGGAAACATTACAGCCTTGCCTAAGCACTTAGCTGATGCTCTGTCCCGTTAAAGTGGAGGTATTTAAAGCAAGGAGGGTTCCCATTGGAATTAAAGACCCTGAGTGGCATTTGCCTGCTGCATGCAGTGTCTTGCTTCTTAAGATTCTGTTTCTGTATCCTGGCACAGAGCTGTCAGATTACTGTTTATTTATAGCCAGAGGATCACTTGTGTGGCTTCAAGGCACCTTTCTGTCTTCTTGGAGGAGCGCTGGCCTATTGAATGCAAGGATTGAAATGCAAATGCCACAGTGCTTTTAAATATTGAACTGAGCAAGTAGCTTCCAACCTTTGGGTTACTTAAGGAATTGATGTGGAATAGCCCCTGCTACTGAAAACATGTTGTTGGTCTACTTGCCATTGCCCCTTGCAGGTAGATGGATCTTAGAGCAAAACTGAGTGAATGTGTGCCTGACTCATTTTCCTATCTCCATCCCCTCCTACTACCCCCTTCCCATCAACTGTTGCATCATATCTAAGCTCCAGCATATAGTATAATACATTTGCCTTCTGAGGTCCCCAGAGAGCCAGACAAGAAGTAAGACATCAGTGTGTTTCCAGAAGCTGATTTTCAACAGCCAAAAACCTGATCCAGATTAGTTTCCTTCACTATTAACCTTTTTTCTTGCCATTTTCCTTCCAGAATTCTGCAAAACATTGCATTCCTGCTGAAACTCTCTGAGCCTGAAGCTACTCCCAGTGACTTACAAATGTTTCCGACTCACTGTGCTCAGGCTTTGGAAAATAAAAATAATCTGAAAAAAAAGCAATTTCTGGGAGGTTCTTCCTGTGGACTTTAATAGCAGGGACGGCTTTTTTAAGTGTTTCTGTTATTTGTTTTTTGTTGTTTTTTTTTCATAGTATTGAAATGCTTTTACAGTCTTTCATATTAAAAAAACCCCTTGCTTTGTGTAAATGTTCCTTCATAGAAATGGTTTTATTGTTTCTTTTGTATTTTCTATTCCTAACAATTTTACCCCTCTGATCCCTTTAGTTATCTATTATACCATATGTTAATTTTTTACCTTCTTAGGTGTTTGGTTTTCTTGATGGCTTCTTTATTTTTAAAAGTTGCCTTCATCTGTCTTTCTTTTAATTTGCAGGTGTATCCTTTTTAAGATTTGCATCCCTTTAATTTTTCTTCCGTTTCATTGTTTGTATCTCTTGCATATGTTGTCAAAGAGGCATCTAAATATTTATGCAATGTTGTCTCAGTCACTTTCATAACCGTGAGTGTGAGTGAGTCATTCCAGTTCCTCTCCAAAAGGTATGGCCTTGATTCAGTGCATGTAAGGAATACTGCACAGCAGTGTTTTCATCGAGACTAGATTTTCATAAAGACAAGAATTAATTCCAGAGTATATGCAGTGTCTAGCACGTGAATAATTTTCTAGGGGTAAGAGTGTGTGTGAACTTTATCTTGACTCCATTAACTACTCAGTTTTATTGCCTATGTACATATTCTTCTGTTTCAGAATTGTATTGTAAATATCAGGGGGCTTATACTTTTTCATTTCTTTCATTATTTGCAGTTGCTAGGGAATAGCAGGAATACTAGAAGGTCACTCAACAGCTTACCTCACGAAAACAGCCCATGTGCACATTTAAATGTGCCTCCAAATGGTGAGGTACACAACTTGTATGTACCTTTGCTCTCTGTCAGTGCTGAATATGAACTTTACTTAAATGATGTTTCTCTCCCCTTCCTTGTATTTATTGGTATGTGCAGGTGTGGATATGGTCTAGTCTGTATACATTTCTCTACCCAAAAAAAAAAAAAAAAAAGAACATGAAAAGAGAATCAAGCAAACAAATCTGCTCCCTGTCTGCAAGGAGTTGCTAAAAGTACTTACTGAGCTCATGTGGTTATAATATCACTGTAGAAGAAAATAGAGTATAATGGCATCTACCTATTTTACAGGGTTTTGTTTGGTGACTAGTAGCTAAGAATTTGTTTTTCATGAAAGGATACACTTCTTTTTTGAGCCCTGCAGTGCCCTGAAATAGGAGAATATCAACCATTGAATTCTCTCTGTGAAAGTTTGATTTTTATTCCTAACGGAATCATTATTGTCACCAGGTACTAGTAGATGCAACTTGAAGAATAAGTATTTACACTGGAGGGGAAGAAATAACAGAAATATTTTACATCTCTTTTACACTAAAAAAGCTTAAAAATTGTGGCATCGTTAAGCTAATACGTGAGTTTGGAGGTTAAATATTGAGGGAGTTCATTTTTTGCATATGAGTCAGACATGAGTCCAAAGAGTTTGGTAAATATAATCACTCCACATGTACCATGGTTACAGAATTTCTTATAGCCCAACAATTTATTTCTCTTCTTGACTGCTTTGTAAATGACAGTACATATAAATTCTGTAGACTTTAAATTTTATTTTTGCTCCAGTACTTTCACTGTTGACAAAACAAGGAGAAAGAAATTGTGTCGAAACCTGTTGCAGTCAACAGAAACAAAATCAGATTTTCTTGGCCTAGGACCAGTCCCAAAGCAAAAGAAGAATAAACTCTTTTGTGCTGAGTTAGCTTCAGTGACAGTCCATTCCTTCCCCATGGGATAAAAGAGCATAGCACAATTAACAAGCTAAAATTGGTTCTTTTGAATTCGACATGGACTCACATGTGACTCCATAGGACTTTCTCAGCCATGTGGTAATACAGCCAAAAGCAACATAACCCTGGAAATCATCGGGAAGCCTGGCATTTTTGACAGATGTAGAGAAAGTAAATTGATCCCACCTCTGTCATACTTGCTCTGCCCACAGGCGGCCGCTACTCTTACCCCAGGATTTGAGTGAAATTGAGCATTTAATAAAACACTAATTAAAGTAAATACCATAAAAGCATTAACCTCCATAAGGTGTTTAAATTGAATTCCTGGCTACTTTGGCATCATTCCAGCTTTCAATAAGTTCCGATCTAGCTGTATCAGATCACCAATTCAAAGGCTCTGATTTTAGTTTATGGAATATTCCCGTTAATAATGATTCCTTAGACATCCATTAAGTCTGGAACATTAATTTTATGGAAAAGTTCCAATACAACCCCATTAGATTTTTTTTAAAGCTAAATTAGCAGCATAGACTTTTAACAAATGTCATAAATAGCTATATTTAATGGAAAGATTACCCAAATTAAAACCAGACCAAAATAGAAAATACAGCTCCCTCTGTTTAAGCCTTGACCTTCAGAATCCACTTAGAAGTACAAGCTAAACAAAGCCACGAGTGTTTCAAACTTCTTGTTGTTTGATTGTCAGGTGGACTAGAAAAATAGAGGATGACTTATGAAACACTAATGTGCTTTTTCTTTTCTGGTGGGTGAAATCCCACATTGATACAGTACACTGATTGATATAGTACTTTTGCAAGTGCAGTTGTCTTATAGATATGTATAAATACCAAATAAAATACCATGAACATCTACATAGTATCCAGACACTATTTTAAAATATACATCTTCTTCCATGCTGGAGTTACCACCGTGGTGGACTTAATGAGGCAAAGGGCACACACACAAAAATAAAGCACACAGGGAACCAAGTTCCAGCCACTTCACTTCTCCCATCTTCACTCGTTACCCCATTTGAACCACCTGGCGTTGTTCTGTGAAAGGGTCATCCAGAATAAAGGAATTCAAAACATCCCAAAGCGCTGTAGTCCTGTCAGGTTAAGCCACTGTGAAGTTTCCACCAGCTAATATCAAATGTATACAGGACTAATGTTATAGAATTGAATTCGTCCAAACTGGACTTCTCTATTAGATCTCAGTGAGATTGAAATTTTAAGCCAAAAATAGAATATGTTTATTTTATATGTAGGTGAGTCAGACTGTGAGAAATGGTAATTTTTTCTTATAATGTGAATACATAAAGAAATGTGAAATAACTCAAACCATGTGATGTATTTTAATGTACAAAGCACGTGGGGCAGAATTAACATTGAACTTTTGGCTTTAACTCTGCATTTGCTATCTTCCAAGAACCAGCTTTTAGTGATGATGTGTTCTCAGCTGTTGCATGTTCATTTTTCAGTCATAAGTTTCTAATAAGACTAATCAGTTATAGAATTTCTTCTTTTTGCAGAATGAGATGTTTTCATATATGTCACGTAATGCTTTTTTTTTTTTTTTTTTAAAAAAAACAGTTTTGTTACTCTGCTCCCTGTCCCTTACCTGTTGTCAATGCTTTGATGTGGAGGGAGATGGGTACTGAAGCCACTGTATCCACACAGCTTTGGAGATATTTGTAATTCTTTGTGTTGTGGGGAAAACCAGAGTCACTGTTATTGAGTGCAAATCAAAATTAACAATGACACTCGCTGGATTAAAGTTCCTCTTCACACACATTACAGTACAGTGACTATTCCTGTGCTGAGTATCTTAACAGCTTTCTGTTAATTCAACTGTATTCATATTTCCCAGTACTGGCATCTGCACTACTCCTGAACAAAAAATTCTCCCTGGAAATATAACCTCCCTGGTTTGAAATCCTGCTGTGACATAAAGAGTTGCTTTGTTTGAGCTGTGTCTTGCTTGAAGTGAAAGCCCCACCATGAAGGGAATTGTATTAATGTGAGCCACCGAGGTGATCCATTTAAGTTTATAAGCCACATACTCTGAAGACAGTAAGTCAAAACTGTTGAAAATTGAATAAGAAATTTGTTTTTTTTCTGTCTAAACCCCATGACCATAGCTATACTTTGTGCCCTGAGTTACTGGATAATTAAGATACACAAGCTGAAGAATCCATTCCCTCAGTGTTTGGCACTGTTTCTGCCTTTCCAGGGAAGGTGATTTTTTTTTTGCACACAATAGGTCATTTCCTCCACTCACATCACAGACAGAAGACAATTTACACACCTATCATTCCTGAGATTAAAAAAGGATTGAGAGTGCTGTTTGTCTCTCATACAAATGCACACTGAGTAGAAGGTTCTTTACAGAATTAGAGTCTTGAATGGGATAAAAAGGCCCAGGTTTTAGTAGGCAAAGGGACTTAACATTAAATAGTATATATAATAATCTGAAGTCCACAAACAAGGTTTGGTAAACATGGAGGACCTGTGTTATTTTATTAGTATAGAAATCTGTAAGGTGTAAATGTTAGTTTGAAAAAATAAATTCACTTAAAATAGTGACTAGAGATGATCGCAGTTCTGACTGGTCTCCCCTGTACAGTGGCTAAAGTAAGCCTTCCAAAAACTCATCAGAAAGATGGCAGTAAAGTCTATACCTTTAAACTGCACTAGAACAAAAAAGTGGTTTCTCACAGGCATTGGATTCAGTTTCTGTCTAACCCTACACTTCAGTGTCATTTTGTCTGCACACACAGGTTTCCTTGTCAATAATGAAACAGCCTACGTGAGACAATAACTCTTTGATGTCAGAACATCATGTTGTATCTCAGTAATCCCAGCATTGCCTGAAGTTTCTCCAACCTAAAGCTTTCAATTTTACTTCAGCAGGAGGCTTGATCCAGATCTCAATGGAATTAATAGGAGTATTTCTGTTATCTTAACCAGGAGCAGAGCCAGGGCCAAGGTCAGCAATATTAATTTGCTTTAGCTTCAGGCAGACTTCCTCCTTTTTTCAAGAGTAAATCTTCACTCTACCTTGTGTGAAATTCAATACCCACGTATAAAGCTTGGAAAGTTACAGTTTCTCCTAATGACCTGGGAGCACCTAATTTTGGTGTGCACGTCCTGTCCTCAGAGAGACTTCAGGGTCATCGTGGATAGCATTTATTTCTCTGGAGATGGGATTGGGCAGTCCTTTGGGCTAGAACTTGATAGACTATTTTGTTGACACTTTTTTCTTTGAAAGGTAATTCAACATTTTTTTGGCTTCTCCCCAAGATCTTCAGTAGGTGGTTTGCATTTTTGGTAATATAGTTGCCTAGGCAAGCTAAACTGCAAACAGAAATGATAAAAATTTCTTCCTCCCAAAAATCTGGGTTAAGATTCTGTCTGTCTGCCCCTCTCTCTTTTTTACTCCAGCCTTCCTTTGGATGCTCTCTGCCTTTTGTCAGACTCAGAGGTTCATAAATCTCTGTACCTTCAGCACATCAGCACAAAAATGTTACCAAGATGATGACAGATCTTTCCCAGTTCCTCAGATTTCAAGGACCTTGTTTGTTAATTTCTGATTTTATTTTTTTTCTTCTACTTCCCATGTCTCTTTGGTCACTAATACAGAAAATTACCACAAGTTATTGATAGGAGTAGAACTCAAAAGAATAAGATTATGCCAGGACCAACCAATCTAAGATAGATGTAATCACAGTGTTTGAATGGGGATAAAAGCAGTAATTATTCTGTAAGTTTGATAATACAAAGAACATATTATAAACACACAATATTCCTAAGGTTAATCCTAATTCTCAAGGAAAAATTAGTAAAGCGTCAGAGAGAGCATTTTTTTCTTTTTACACTCTGCAAGAATTTGTGTTAAAATATTGAAAAAATACACCTTAAGAGTCAAGATTGATATTTTAATAAATGTTTTAATAAGTGGTCATATATATTTTTATAACTGAAGTGTAAAATATTGTCACAATCTGTGTGAGCCTACAGTTATGTCGTAGGTGTCTGTCTGGTTGAAAGTCAGTGAACTTTAAGTTCCTAAGTTAGATGGTTCTAAAATTTTCTCCCTGCTTTTCACAGAATATTCTTAGGACCCACATTAAAAGTCATGACTGGAAGGATATATAATGACAATGTCTTTGGGTAAAGATAATGAGCTCTGAAGTAGTTATGAAAAAAAGCCAAGGAGCCAGAAGGGGAAAAGAACACAACAAGGTGGCCAAGAGGGAGAAAATATAGATATCAAACAGAATGTCAGGCAGCGTGCCTGGGCAAAATTTTCCATATGTATCGAGGTCAGACATCACAAATTTTTTGAAAATAAATCCTGTATATGAAGCAGGAGATATCTAAACAAGCAACAAAAGATACCTGCTCTCTCCTTCCTGTGGGTATTGTGACTGTTAATTAGAGCATTGGGGCAGTGACTGAGGCAGCCAATTAGGGGGTTACAGACACTGAACTACACTGGGATCAGCAAGTGGGAGCTGCAGTTGGCAAATTCACTGCAGGCACCCAGGGGGACCCCGGTAAATTGTGGGAAGAAAAAGGCACCATGTGACCAGTTCCATGTAGGGTGGTCCTGGACAAGAACCTAAAAACAGTAACCCAAAACTTTCATGTCATATGAACGTCAAATCAGCTGCCTTATGCTCTCTAACCTTCAGGTATATTTAATGTGTGGAATTACAAATTTATTTGAAATACAGTTGCTCAAAGTAAACGCTACAGAGATGTCACAGAAGGTGAGAGGTTGATAAATATTCTGTGAATTGTCTGTCCTCATGTGTGGCATCTTTTATGATTAGTTCATGTTTCTGTTCAGCTTTTTTTTAAAAAAAAAAAAGTAAGGATCTAAGCATTAATAAAGGCTTCATACTCTCCCTGCCTTCAAGAATCCCTTTCCTTGGAAAATGACAGGAAATGAAGTTTTGTTTATGCATAACAATTCTTCCCATCTCATCTCCAAATTTGTGGTACCCTTCAGAACTTTCTCCTTTAAAGTACTTCCACAGAGTCACTTCAAAGGTTGGAATCAGTCCCTGAAGTAGTGATGAGGGAGCTGGGGAACAAGGCAAATGGGGGTTCACGCTCTCAGCAAGCAGTAACTATTTGTAAGGGCTGCAAAGTATTGAAATTATTAAAAAAGTGATTCATCTTCACATTTATAGCCTAGCAACTAGGTGATAGAGACCTGATTTGATTACAGTTTTCCTGAAGTAAGTATCATTCAGTAGGATTCAATGAGATTATGGAATTAAACAATATAGAAACTGCTCTCCTCTTTGGTCTCCTTCATTATCCCCTTGAATGCTCTGTGAGTTCCCTCTGAGGTTCTCCAGTTTTCTTTTCCTATTCCCATCTTTTTCTAGCATAATTTATGTCATGTAAATAATTTCCCTTCTGATTCTTCACGCCTGAATGTTTGGGAAAGTCTCTGACAGTCTGAATCTTTACTTTGACTTCCTAAAATTTTAAAATTAGCTCATAACGTTGTAATCTTTCTGATTCTTCTTTCCTGGAGGTCTCATCCCGAACACATGCAGGAAAATAATATTTCAAAGCATCTATCCATCTGTGATTAGGAATTTCTTTCAGATGCAAACAATATATTGGCATATGCTGTTACCTGTTGGTGAAGTAGGAAGAGGCAGTGGTTTGTAGAGGCATCTTTACATAAGGCCAACAAGTTAACTGTGATTAAAAAAAATCTGAATTTGGGTATGCTGTAACTCAGAGTACCTCACACACACTCTGTGATGTTCGAAAGGAGTTTGGGGTTCTGAAAGATTCCCACTGACTGTTGGTAGAGGGACGAGCAGCTCCTCGTGTTGCTGAAGAGCAGAATGCAGCTCTGGGGATCACTGTGCTAATGATCGGAGTGTGAAAATCTGTCTGCACTAAATTACTGCTGGATCTGACTTCTTAAATATCAGTCATCAGTTTGCTGCCTGCTGGCAAAACTCTCTTGACAAATGCAATACTTGCACCATACAGTCTTCTTCAGTCCTTGATATTATGTGAGGTGTATAATTTAAGTATAGAAGTCATAAGCAAATCTACAGCCTTCTCTGGTTTATACAGAGACTAATCCATAAAGCAACAGCAAAAATAGATCTGTAGCTTGCAATACTTTTTCAGACATGGATACAACTTTTGCTTTTATTTTCCTAAGTGTTATGAGTGTTCATTAACTCTTTCCAGTAGGGGTTATTGAAGGGGTTAATGCAAGTTACAACTAAGACGGTAGAAAATTGGCCCAGCTGTAGAAGATAAAAGAAGAGCAACAGGTGAGGTAGATTTTCCTCAGAGAAGTAAGATTGGAAAGAGCAGAAGCACAGTGGTCTGGTTTCAGGAAAAAAAACCCTTGAATTTTCAACTTCTGAAGGATAATTATGGCCTGAAGGTCAGCTGGATTCTTGAGAAAAATTGGGTGTCTTCTTCAGAGGTAAGGGTTTATTTTATATGGCTTTTGGAAGACAGTTTTTCAGCCATTTTCTTGAATAATTTGGTTTGTGGTTTGAGTGTTTGTTGTGTTTCAGGACAATGTAAAAAGATTGTCCTTTCAGACTTCTAATGTGGCTGTAGAGGCTCTGGAAAAACACCAGTGAACATGTTGTACCTATTACCAATGCAGAAGTTGTGTATTGCTGAGTTATTTGAGAGTGCCTTGATGTTCAAAATGTAAACTTGGTCATTCAAACTATTTATAGTACTAATAGTGTGTGTTGTCTCCTGAGGGGAGAGGAGGTTCTTAAGAAATCCTTAAAATTTGTAAAGGATTCCTAGAGGATCTGATGCAGATTAAGAGCTTTGAAGCTGGCTGTGCTTAAGAAGCAAAGAATTGTTGGGAGCTAAATAGCAATTTTTGTTTCAGGAGGAAGATTACTCTTTTAGACGTAATTTTTAGAAGAAACTGTGACCTTGTCTCTTGATTTTGCTGCCTGTTGTGCTCAGACTTGGTTGTGATTTGGTCATGTGTAGCTTTTCTGGACTGTTAACTTTAGGAACTCAGCTCTCTCTCTCTGGGAACAACTGGCTTTGCTTTCCCTCTTTGCCAATACCTGTTTTAAAAGGAAAATATTTTTCATATAAAATGTTGAAATTAAAAAAAAATTGTCAAAAATTTTATAGCCATTTGTTATTTTATATATTTTTTTCTCTGTTTCTACACATATCTGTATCTTATGATGGAACTTGCAGGACTGAAAAAGTCCTAATGACAAACAGCTGAATAAATTATTAAACCCTTAATACATTTCTGAATCTGTTACATGGCCATGTGATCATGAATTTCATCCTTGCATTCAAAATGGTCCAGTTGTGCACGTGCCCTGAGGACTAGACTGGCTCAGTAGGGATCCCAAAGCTGGCTGAGTTGGGAAGTGACTGCACCTGTGCAGTGTTACAGCTCAACTGCTGAGCTATGTTACGTGGGGCTTAATCTTGGCTGGCTAGCTTGGGTATACTTGCTTGGCAGTTTATGCTTTATTTTAGGTAGATTTTTAACATTGTCTACCAAGAGATCAAGAAAATATGTCTCTTTAAAATGGAGAGGTGTTGTCATTTATTAATGTTCTCTTGACCAGGAGTCCCATGGATGGATCGGAGAACCTGTTGTTGAGAAATGTTGAATAACTCCATAACTAATCAAACTTAAAGCTTAAAATCTAAGTTTTGATCTGTTGTTAGCTTCTGTAGCACATGTGTTTTAAGTGTAAGTATGAAACTGGGAAGGCAGTGAATAGGCATGGTAACGTTTTCTGGCATAGCTGTTTATGAGATAGAAAACACTTGTTCACAAATTACAGAGAGGGACTGTTGTAATATTTTTTTCTGCATGATATGATTCTTGTTCAGAATAAATTGATTAAGTTTTAGCTTTTCAATCAAGAAAACTAAAATTTGAAGTGTCCTGGATTTTTGACTTTTAAGTAAATAATATATTTAGTCTGTGACTTTGGAGAAGTTGTTTGACCTACTTGTGCCACGTTCAACCCAACTGGAAAATTGGATAAAACCCAGGGCTTCAAAACCCCCCTAAAAGTTGTAGCAAAGCTTACTTTAACTGAATTCTGTAAGCATGGTGTGCAGGTGACCACTGCAGGTGATTAGTGTTCCAGTGTGCTGATCTGCTCAGCAAACACAGCACTGCAGGTAAAATAAATGCATTAAGAAAAAATTTTTTTGCAGTACTTCTACATAACACCCACGTGTCCCAGTATTATCTCTAAAATAAATCCAGCCTCTTTGGAGCCAACCCTTTATGCTTTTTCTCTCCCCCAAAACCTCCTTCATCCAACAGATAGCTAGAGAGAAACTTAGTGCACATATTATCACAGAGATGATATTTTCACACACATAGAGGCAACTTCCTTCTCCAGAAAAGTATCTTCATAGAAAGTAGTGGAAGTGCTGGACACAAGTTCTTAAATGTTTCTTTACCTAAGCAGTCATGCACACCAGTAAACAAGAGCTGATTTGTTGACTGAGAATAGCACATTTACATGGGAGTTCAGGAATCACTCCTGCATTTTTCTTGTCTCCTTTTGATCGCCACAATTCTTTAGGAAGGCAATAGTGAGGCTCAGGAAGGAGCAGATTATTCTTTTTTCATCTCTATTCCTTCTAGGGTTCCATCTGAAGCTTTAAAATAATGCTTTTGCTGGCTTGCATTATTAGAAAATTCTCAGAATGCTGCGAGTCTGAGACCAAGGGAGCTGTGTGCTGTGTGTGGGAATCGTGTAGCTCACTCAGTGGACAACGGGAGGCAAATATAAAGCGATGCCTTATCCAGGGAAGTGAGCTTGAGTTAAAAACCGTGAAATGGGATCCTTCCCTGGAGACAGCAGAAGGTAGAATAGATATCTGTTTGCACCAAAGGGGAGGAATTAAAGCTGTCTAATTGAGTGAAGCAGGGCATTATGACTGCTTAATGTTTGGTTGGGATCTATCTGAAACCTTTTCAGCTGCAGGGGGTGCACAGCTCAGTGAACTGCCTGCGGGACAGTCAGCATGGCAAGCGTTTGGTGATCCAGTCATGGCAGAGCAGGACCAATAACGGCTTTGGGCAAGCAATTTCGTTATTAGCTACAGTTGCAGAGATGCTGTAGAGGAACATATGCATATGGAGCACTGACATTTTCATTCACAGAAGCAAAGACAACAGAATGTGGGCAGACCCTCAGCTGTGTATTTTGTCACTACCCAATCAGTTTATACCAGCTAAACATCTGCCCCTGCATTAGTCAAAGCAAGGCTTAGATTTCCATATGCTTGCCCTACCACTGAAATGGCTCTATCTGTGCTTTTCGTGGCTGATGGACAGGATAGTTTTGTTTTTCATTCCCCCAGAATGTGTCATATGAATACACTGCCAGCTGTCACAGCCTTGAAGAGCTTTTCACTCCTAGACCTTGCTCTGTTTCAATAACTTAGTCCCCTTGCTCTTGCTGTGTAGGAGCCTGGTGGAAACAGCGTGTGTATGGGAATCTTTTTACACACCTACACAATGAGAGAGTCATAGATTATTCTGAGTTGGAAGGAATCCACAAGGATTATTGAAGTCCAACTCTTGGCCCTGCACAGGAGAGCCCCAAGAATCACACCATGTGCCCTAGAGTATCACCCAAATGCTTCTTGAACTCTGTCAGGTTTGGTGCTGTGACCACTTCCCTGGGTAGCCTGTTCCAGTTCCCAACCACCCTCTGGGTGAAGAACCTTTTTCTAATATCCAACCTAAAACTCCCCTGGCACAACTTCATGCTATTCCCTTGGGTCCTGTCCCTGGTCACTGCAGAGATCAGTGCCTGCGTCTCTGCTTCCCGCTGTGAGGAAGCTGCAGGACATGATGAGGTCTCCCCTCAGTCTCCCATTTTCTGGGCTGAACAGACCAAGTGCTCTCGGCTGTTCATCATACAACTTCCCCTCCAGAGTCTCCACCATCCTCATGGCCCTCCTTTGGACGCTCTTGAAGAGCTTAATGTCTTTTTTATGTTGGGGCTCCCAAAACTGCCCCAATATTCCAGGTGAGGCTGCCCCAGTGCAGAGCAGAGCAGGACAATCCCCTCCCTGGCCTGGCTGATGATGCTTTGTCTGCTGCCCCCAGGACACGGCTGACCCTCCTGGCTACCAGGGCACTGCTGACCCAGATTCAACTGGGGTCTCAGGGCCCTTTCCACAGCACTGTCCTCTTATTCATATGAAGGTGAGGCCTCCATATGCACCCTGACATTTGTGGTGAGGAATCTTGCATGTTATTCCCATGTTAGCCCAACTGTGTGTAACAGTTTGGCTGTTCTCGGCAGAGGAAGTACAGATGGTGACTCCTGGCAGGCAGTGTTATTGGAAGACATTATGCTGTATGTGTACAGGTTGTTAAGCTAACTGACAGTTTCTATGCAGCATGGACTGCTGAGATTTTAAAAATCAGAAAATTACCATTTGCAAGTCAGAGGTCGGCTGGTTCTCTAGAAGACTTAAATATCTTAGTCCTGTAGCAATGGTGCCATATGTTCCTCACTGCTTGTTGCCTTGGAATCGTAGTAGTGAGACTCAAGAGCCAGTTGTCTGTTGTAATCAGACAGCAGTGAAATATGGATGCATTCCTGTGAGCCTGTTAGATATACAGGATGTAATGCAGCAGCAAACCAGTCCAAAGCTCTCCTAATCAATACTTGGAAAGTCAAAGGAGCTTTCTGACTGTGAATGATCTATTTTGGTACAAAAAGAGGGAATTCAATGTGCCTGTTCACAGTACATAATTGAAAGGGACCTCCATTGGGGATGAGATATTCCAAAGAGGTACTGCTGGTAATGGCGTTAAATCCATTTTTGTGATTAAAAAGAAGTAACCAACACACTAGTGACACTTTCAATTGAAGAAACTGCAAACAGCCCTTTGGAGAGAGCAAAGTCATACAGAACAGTCATACAGGACTGAGTAAAATTATGAACATGAGCACCAAAGAACAAAATGGGATTATTTAGAAAAAGGAAGATGGCCTGTGTTTGAAAGAAGATTATCTTTTGCATGGATATTCCATTGGAAGAAGGAAGCTGACTACTAATACGGCCCAAAATGAGGGCTGCCAGTCAATAATTGTGTGATACGAACCAAACATTTTGACAGCAGGAAATACCATCAGAAATGTGAGCAGCAGTTCCTTCTAGTTTGTCTTGTAGTATGTGAGAGCTTTCAGCTGAGTGCGCTGAATGTGGAAGAGCACGGTGTCATACTGGCTCTCCCTTCTCTGAGAGGAACAGTTCTGGTGGTGAATACCATTCCTCATCTTTCCCAAATCCTGGGAAAGAGGAATGCTTGCCTCGTCCTGCTTAGCGCAGAATAAAGTGAAGCATCATGGGACCTAGGATTTAATAAACTGAAGACTGTATCTCTTAATTAAGATGATAAAGATGCTAAAACAGATTAAAATAATCTTTTCAAAACTGTTACTTACAGTGTAGATATGAGAGAACATGAGTTTTGTACGACTATTTGGAAGGTATAAAGTTTAAATGACCCCAAAGGGACAGAAATTGAAGATTAAAGGAAATCTGAGATGGATACCAGAAGAAGATTAATATGTAAGACCTTTTAAGGACATGGAACAGCTCCTTGATAGACAGAATGGAAGAAACCTTTTCTGAAGAATTTTAAAATGAAATAACATTGGCACAAAGCCCAAATCTATAAACACAGGTGTGTGAGGAACACGATAGATGGATTAAAAATCTGTAATATCGATGATGTTTAGCTTCCATGGTGTACGTAGAGAACTCTTATCATCCTTATTTTGAAGTTAGTCCTTTAAATTAATCTAATAATATTTACCTTCATGATAAAGATAAGAAACCACCATCTCATAAAGAAATCAAGTTCTTATGAGATGCAATGTTGTGAACATTCATTTTTCCTCCGATCTAATACTGTACATGAAAAGGTAGAATTCAAGGCACACATTCTTCCATCCAGATATCATTATTTAACCTGGGAAAAGAATGAAAAGATGTTTCTCTCCTGCAGTGACTGAGGATGTATCCAATCAGCCAATTCATAAATCAGTGGCTCTTTGATAATAAGTTTCTGTCAAGGAAACCAGGTGTGGAGAAAGTTGGTTGATTGGGCAATAGCTCAGTGGTCAGATTATTAGCTCTGTAAGAAGATGCTGCTACTTGAACCAAGAATTAGTTCTCAGTGGACAGTGTTACTTTTTGTAAGTTGTATCTCAAATTGTATCTCTTATGAACCAGTTTGGGTGATTTTTGGGGGGGGCTGACTGATTAAACAGAGCCTTAAACTTGTCGAAGATCACGTGGACAGCTCACAGTGGAAGTTGCAAAGGGTCCTTAGATTCCCAGTGTTTCCATTCTAATCGATACCTGCCAAAAGGCTTTTCCTTCGTACTTCGTGGCACAACTTTTTTTACAAGCCCCAAAAATCTTTTGGTTATTTATTCTCCTTTGTGATGAACTTGATAACTTCCACCTATGACTGGTGAGAGCCTTGTGTAGTTGGCTTGGTATTACAAATTCTTCTTGAGTTGAAATTCTGTTAAATATATTAGATATTAAGTGGAATACAGAGATAAAAATTTTGAGTTGAACCTTTAACCTAAGAGAAGTTAAAGGTTGATTAAGTCTGACTGTTTTTCTTTACTGATTGCAACTTCTGAATGAGTAAAAACTCACACTGCTGTCCTCTGGACTCTCTGCTGTTGGGGCACAGCTCCCTTGACAGATAATATTCCAGTGGAGACCTTATAAGCAGTGAGGAGAGCCCAAAGACACTGTGCCTCTGGCAGGCTGTGCTCATGTTTAGATATCCCGTTGCAGTGACTGCCCTTTTGCAACAGCGTGACATTTGCTTCTATTCCCTGATGCAGCTACTCAAATAGGCACTCCAGGAAAATATTTGGATTGCTGATAGTATAAAGGAACACGATTAACTGCACTCCATTTATAGTGTCCATGGACACGGAGCTTTTAGTTTTTCAGGGCTTTTATTTACAAGTTATTATCTAAATAACTGGAGGCATTATCATCCTCTTATTTCTTCCCTCTTAATGAGCAACTATTTTTGTATGCTGGACACTGTCTCCGATTTCTTTATTGGAAACAGATTTAAATCTATATTAACCTAAATCATGTGCAATTCATAATATTAAGGGTATTTATTTAAATTACAATAATCTAAATGAAGATCTTCTACGATGGACTAGGGGAATGAAGAGGGGCAGACCCTTGGTAAACTCCAGCCATTACCTGGAGAAAGGGCACTTCAGGAAACCATTGGGAACCAGTGCAGACTGTGCCACATCATCCCTGATTGCTTCTGGTGTTGAGGAGGGGTTGAGATCAAAGAAAAAATGTCAGCATTTTGTTACTTTGTTACTACTGTGAAATGATGGAACTACTGAAAAATTCCATAACACTTGTACTAATTCAGGGTTGAAGTTTGAAGATAATGGTCTGCATGTGTGCACCACTGCCACATTCTAGCAAAGACAAATGTTCTGTTTTGGTTTATCAGAGGAGCTCAGGCATGAGTGGGAAGTACAGACGGTGGGCTATGTATATTCTCCTTTTATTTTTTTCCCCCTTTTTTATTTTTTTTTCTCCAGTGATCCCTTAGAGAACTCTTCCCTTCCCTGTTATCTGAATAAATGACTTACATCTTGAGCTAATTCCTCAGAGCATAAAGTTATCACTTGAGGAAAAAATGCATCATATCTGAAAGTAAATAAACTCAAATTTATTTCCACTGTATATTCAGAGTGAAGAAATGACTTGACTCTTCTTGGCAGTTACTGATCTAGTTTACTTGTAGAGCTGAGTGCAGAACAGGGCTCTCAATATATTTATTTCCTTGCTCTCTTGGCCTTGTAATGTAATTGGCTGACAGATTATAAGGTTTTTCAAATGTTCTAGACATGGTCTCTGGCAGTGGAACTGAGTACAGTCTGAGTCTGGTGCTCCTCTTCTACACTGAGTTATACACCAGCTTCATTGAAATCTGATCACAAAAATGAGTTCAGGATTTCCCCCACCTGTTAGAGCAAAGAACAACCTCTGGTGCATTTAAAATATTCATTCTGTGACTTCATGATCGGCATTCCTATTGTCCTAAATGCTTAGAAAACTGGTTGGAAACAGCTTAGCTAACACAGCAGTCTCTCATCTACTCTACTTCACATAACTCAGAAAAAAAAAGCCCAAGCTATTCCTTTTATAAACCATTTAGTACAGTTTATGATAGCAATAATCCCCTTGAAATTGGTTATATTACTATAGTTTGTTATAGTGTTAACTGCCCTTGTCTTCATCTTGGTCCATTAACTGAAAATCCAGCCATTAACTTATAATGGGATGATTTCTTCAGGATTATTACCTGATTCTTAGTTTGAAGAGTAATATTCTTGAAGGATAGTGAAACAGTGATGAAATGTAACAAAAGTCCCCCATTCAGCTTTTACGTTGTAGTGATCTATTTACACAAGAGATCTCTGAGACTTACATGTAGTTTCTTTCATTATCTGTGCCACCAAAGCTGGAAACATGCAAGCAGCACTTTCCTTTACGAGAAAGAACACTTGTTGGCCCACATAATCAGTGGCAGTTGAGAGACAAGGAAGGTGATGTTCACTGGGACAGTCTAATAATGGAGATGTAAAGCTCACTGATTGCTATTCTCTTCAGTGGGAATTTTGCCTATGGCTTCAGTGGAAAATGATTCAAGGCCAAAAAGACAAGGAGCAAATTATTTCACATCTTTTTGAAGATAGTCACTAGATGTCAAGGGAGTGGGAAGAGGGAATCATAAGCAAAAGGTTATTACAGCTAGTGGAGGTGATAGAACTGTTCACTTCAGAGGATGGAAATCCTACAAGAATTCCTTAAAGTATGTCCTTAGAATACTCTTATGACCTACATTTTCAATCCCCACAGTAATCTCTTTGTTTTAGTAGAGCAATGCCAAATCTGAGAGATTAATTATTAGCTATATAGCATTATTAATTAACCCCACAATCCACTCCTACAAAATATACAGTTATTAATAAAATTTTGATGTGAGCTCTGAAATTACTTTCCTGCTTCTTCCATTTGATCAGAATTCAGGGGTTTTTTTTTGTGGTCTTTTATTTTTTTTTCCTCGCACTGTTAAATTTTGCCAGTTCATCTGCTAAGAACAGTCAGACAAAATGATACAAAGTACATGGTATCATCGGGCTGTATGAATAACCTTTAAAATATACTCACACTGGTTTCTAGCAGGTGGGCATGACTTGATGCTGTGGGGCTCCTGGTGGGAAAGAAGGTAAACTCAGAAAAGCCTTTTTCCTGCTTTGTCCAAGGTAGCAGTATTTTGATTACCTGTTCTCTGAGACTAGAGAGAGAGAAACCTGGCAACGTAGATTGCCTTTGAATAAGGAAGGACATCTGGGTTCATTCTTTCACCCTCACATAGAGCCATTCCATTGGTGTATGGTGCTAGGAAGCAGTCCATCTGTCCAAAAGGTTACAGGAAAAGACTGCTTTAGGCAATAATAAGAATGATTTAATTGTAAATTTGTTGCTTAGAGAAGGTGCTATTAAGTGGTGTTGATAAGACTGTAAATATTATTAGGAGGGGGGTCAGCATAATTTAATTCCAGGAAAAGATTTGCAAGTGCAATGGCAAAATAAGAATATCTGCAAATACCAGCATATCCCACAGGCAAATATCTCGTCCTCTCCCCAAGTGTCTGGGAGAAGGGCTGGTCCAGCAGCACACACTGACAATGGAAGCTTGATGGAGCTGGGAGAGGAATACATTTCAACTTACAAGTTCCTGTGGAGAAATGGAGTGCACATTGATGTTTAAAAAGAAGGGACTGGAAGTTAAACACGTGGATTTCTTCCCCAGTTATGCTCCAAAGCTGAGGGAAGCAATCTTCCTGCTGAAAGGAACCTGTTGAGATAAGGTCAATGAGTGAAGCCCAGTTTCTGAAAACTAGGGGTAAATTATCTGAATTCATATTTTTGAAGTGAATGTGGTGTACCTTTTGCCCTCTTTTGGGATCCATGAATGAAAATTAGTTGTACAGCACCAATCCTGGAACTTCACTAACTGTAAATTAGGAAACATAATCATCAGTGGACCTAAAATTAAAACAGATGAAATTCATAGCATCTAAATTAAAAGTCTTAACTTCTTTAGTGTGTGACTACCTAACTGACACCTCACCTTTCACATATCAGTGGTTGCTCAGTCTTCTGGAGGATATAATAGTAAAAATACTCATGGCTTCAAGGACATGTGAATTACTCTTTTCTCTATGTTCCCTTTGAGTGGGTGAGGTGGCCCTCCTTGCTATTCTCTATTGTGTCATTCCTAATGTTAGCTAAGATCAGAAAAGAGATGTAACGAAAGCTTTTAGAGCACTAAAAAGAATCATTCTCAGCCTCACAAGGAGAAAATTCTATTTTTAATTTTTTAAAATTTTTTTCTCTTCTTCATCCTAAGCAATTTTGTCAATTGTGCTTCAGAATGAAAATGGATAATATATTTGTAAGGATACTGCCAAAAAGACATCATGATCCTGTCCCTCAAGTCTTCCTTTTTCTGCAGTTCACTTCTGTTACAAAAAGATAGAAAGCCAGAAAAATTATTAAAATCAATACGGATTATTTTTCAATTTGATGTCATGGTTCTTGAATAAGATCTATGGTGCATTCACTTTACTGTTTAAACACTTTATTCCTCATTTGATTTGACTTTAAGACTGTGATTTATTTCTGTCTGGTGTGTTATCAATCTTTTTCACAAATGATATTGATTATGTTTGACAGTACAGTGTATATTTGCGTCACTTCAAGAGAATTGTTCAATCTGTGAAGGACACCTCTTCATTTTCATAGACAAATGAAGCCTCTAAGTGGAGGCTTCTACTTGTAAAACCTGCAGCCTCTAAGTAGAACTGTCCACCTGTGTTTCCTTTCTTGAAAAATGGCCAAATTGGAAAAATCTTTAGAAGTATTTCACTATCAATTCCTTCCATCCTTTTTTTTTTTTTTTTTTTTTTTTTTAATTTTAAAACATTCTGAAGTTAATAAGCAGGCTTGTAAGGACAAGTACTTATGTGAATTTATGCCTTCAAAACACTTGGGATGTACATTGGGTGTATATTGTATAATCAGTGCAAGGCAATGATTGTCACTGTCACAGTCTCTACATTAAAGCTGAAGCTAATCAATTTACTTTACTTTGTAAAGGACTGTGAATGTTTAACCTGAACTCTCAAGTGGGACCTGGCACAGGTCCCACTGAAGACAAACGTGGACTATTTTTAATAGTGTTTATTTACTTCCAAGACTTAAATTGTGTTAATTAGCAAGATTTTATTTTGAAATGGTTCTGCTACAGTCAAGAAATCAGACTGTCTTTATGGCCTGTTATTACAACGTATTGCTCCTGGTCAGAACTATCAGAACTGGGGACATAAAATGACCTTGAGATGGTTTTTTAAAAGCTTCTTGAGACCTGTGTCTGGCTGAAATCAGCAGAGTTGTCATTGATCATGGACAGTTTGTTAAGGTATTTGAATGAGGCTTCACGATGTTCTGTGAGAGGGACTTCCCTTGGCAGGAGGACTGAACATTCCTGTGCAGTTGGGCTGAGTGCACAGATGGGAAGAAGTTGTTGTGTTTAATGTGACAGGGACAGAAAAAAGCAGATGTGGGTGTAATGAAAAAATAGCACCGAAACTATTAACCTCAGTCAGATCTAGAGCTGCTCTCTGAAGTGAGGGCAGGGAAGGCAGAAGAATCTTTGCAAAGAGTTTTGTTTGTGTTTTTTGCCGGATTTTTAACCTTCTCAGACCTCCATCTTAAACCACTTGGCAAAATATTTATTATCATAAATTCTGGTTGTTACTGCCTAACCTATACTGATACTAATCCATGAAATGTGAACACAAAATAAATAAGGGCTTGCCAAGGAAAAACATCACTTACTTGGTTTATCAGCTTGGGCAATAACAGTCAGAAATAAAGATAATAAACTTTCTCTGTTTCAACAAAGTAAGGCCTAAGATAAACTTCTAAGTTTTTTCATTATTCCTGTTTTCAAAGAACTTTAAATATCAGTGACACTAATTGCAAAGAAGGGAAGTTTGTTGACTGTTTCATTTCTATCATCTCATCAAATTATAGAAGTCTGTGCTGGAAAATAATAGTCTTAAACTGATTGAATCAGCATTAGACTAGTTTTATGAGATTCTAAAAAACAATAGGATGGCATTATTTTACTCTCAAAAATATTCAGAAACCAAAATGGCATATAATTGAGCAACTATATAGAAATATAACTAATTATTTTGCAGGCTACTTTGGATCCTTTGACAGCTCCATGTTAGACTGAAATTGTAAAGCACTAAGTTTGTAAGAGGTGTCAATGATAGGAAAATTCATCCTTCTCTTCCTCCTTTCATGCAAACATTTCAATGTTTATTATAAAATACTACATTCTCCCTTCAATATCACACTTTCCCCTGAGGGAAAAAACTTCATGTTATATGAAGTTTCCTGAGTGGATGCAGTGATTTGAACAGGGTTAGTAATTTTGAAATAATTTAAGGATACACGTGTCTGGTTTTTTTTTTTTTTTTTTTTTTGAACTTTTAACCCAATAGATAATCTGGAATCCATAATCATCAATGAACCTTGTTGAAATGTAACCCTGCAGAGACATTTACTCCTCCCCTTCTGTTTGCTTGTGTCTTTCTGCGATGCAAATCTACACTGAAGCTGAGATGCCAAAATTGTATTTGTCTCCTTCAAAGTACTCGACTGCCACACATAGTGTGAACTAGATAAGGGGAGAGTCTGTATTTCTATCCCATACCACAAAGTATATACATTATGATTTTAACAGTAACACAACTAGTGATGCATATTCATGTTTATCGTTCCTGTTCTAATTAAAACTGCTTAGTGTTAGACATTTACACGAAAGGCCAAACTAGATCTTTTGAGCTGTTAAAATAAATTGTTTTAACGTTCCACAGATTGTGTGGGTGTCTCATGCTGACAACTTCTGTGCTAAAAGAATTAGTAAAACCAAACCCAATAGAAATTAAGGTCAAATGTCCCAAAAGAACATTTTAAGACTTCATGTTAGAGCCTTATATGCTGACTAATGAATGGTCTACAATGTACTTAACCTCACAAAGCTCTTGAGAGGATAAATGGTTTCAAGGTGGGTTTTTTTTTCTTTTTTCTTTTTTTTTCCCTCAGAGAGAGTATTAACACACAGAGGAATTCAGAACCATTTGGTCTCCAGCTATTTGGTCCCCAAACACTCCAGTGGTGCAGATCCTGCAAAAATGTTAACGGATGCTTTTTGGCATAAACCATGATTGGATTGGAGATCTTTTTTGCTGCTAAGTGAGAAAGTTTGGGCCTTACACTGAGGGCAGGGGATGAATTAAAGAAGGCAGGTTCTTTCTTAAAGGCAGTGCTTAAAGGTAGGACCAGTCCCAGAAAGCTGTTAATTTGCTTTCCCCACCAGCACCTCATTTCCAACCTGTTCTTACTGACCAGGACTCGTTGTACCATTGACCAACTGAACTGCTTCGCTTTTGCTTTTCAGCAGCATTGTTCCAAATTTTCTATTCTCTCCCAGATAAAGTATGTTTATTCTGGCAAAAGTTTCTGGCAAAATTTCAAACTTGCCTGAGTCCATGTCAGTGTAGGGTGTCTCAAGCTCTTCTCAAACCATTGTTTATAGTCTCTCTGCCAGTGTGGAGAGCAGAAACCTTTTTTTTTTTTTTTCCCCCTCCCCTGTAGTAGAAGATAATTTAAAAAATTGCTTCAGGCATTTTCCTAAGATTATGATTTAAAGTCTTATAATCTCCTGAGATCCTTGAGAAATAGGCCAGTCTCTGATCACTCTTGAGCAGTTGCCAGCTTGCCAGAAATACAGGGAGAAGGATAGGATGTGTCTGTTTTTCTAATTAGCTTTTTTCATATAGCAAAATACATAACCCTCTTTTTAAGTGACAAAAAAATTTAAACTGTTAAAAAATTATGTATTTTCCACTTTATTTTCCACTGAATTTTTCAAAATTTTAGGGAATATTTACACTAAGCTTTCTACAGCAGAAATTATGTCTTTTCAGAAGATACCTTTAGAAACTAGGAGGTTTTAATTATGCAGTTCTGAAACTTCTGTATAGACACCTGATTTGAGTAAACTTAAATCATCCATTCTCAGCAACAAGTTAATAACATATTTTGATCATGGTCGTGCTGGACAGAATGCTTTATTTTTTGTAATTTATTTAAATGGACTTTATTTGCAGACAGTGTACCTGGATCTGGATTTGAATGCTATTTCTGTAATAGATTTTCAAAATAATATTTTCAAACCAGTAGAAACTACCTCAAATGCCTCTCTTGATCTGTCTTTTAGGCCTTAAAATTTGGCATGACTGTACTAGAAACAGTCTAACAGCCTTACTAGGACACTTTCCTGTCACCAGCAGTGAGATCACATGGTGGGTGAAAACAGATATTGCAGTTTCCAGGTGTTATTTTACAGTGATCTTTGTCCCTGTTTCACATCTAGAAGTTACTGTGCCAATGTCTGAACTGGTGCAGTTAATGTCACAAAATATATATGTGAAGTATCTAAACAAAGAATGGGAAGAAAGTTTCCAGTGAGTTTGCTAGACATGAAAAGCCAGTGAACTCAGCTGAGAGGATCATACATGATCCTATTGATAAGAAAAAATGTCTTTTGGATGTGGTAGTATGATTAAAATGCATCTATCTAAATGATGTTGGCAAAAGTCAACAGAATGAGCCAGTGGAAATAATATAAATATCCTTCCAAGGTTTCTAGATGAAAGCTGTCATATTCCTTAATCTAGGACAGATTCATTTATCTTTCACTAAAGAGAAGAATAAATAGACCCACATGCACTTGATTGCTGGATATAAATCTGCTCAGATTACTGCTGAGCTTAATTGGTACTGTTTTTATGAAATGACATGAATAAACATGGGGATCCTGTTCTGCTACCCAAGGGAGAAACTACCAGCAAAAATGCTAGTGGGTAAAGTCTAAGGAAATACCCAGTGAAGGCAGAGGATTGAAATGGAGGAAGAGACAGGAGAATTTGAGTAAACATCCATTGCTTTCGCTGTTGTGCATTGTGTACAACCCAGTCAAGGAATTGAGTTTCTGTGATTATTGTTTCCAAACTATTAAAACTGAGCAAACAAAAAAAACCAAAACCTGGCACCATTAGGCATTAACACACAGAAAATACTTCATGTTTGAGCACACTCAGGTGGCTTTCCTGCCCTGGCTTTTCTTGGGTGGCTAATAGAGCACATCTTTCTGAGCAGTACGAATAGATTGAACCTGCTCTTGCGAGGTCTCGCTAAAGGTGCTTTCCTTCCTTTTCCAACATCTGCTTGATTGGAATGTGACCTCAGCCTCGCAGTACCTCCCGCTCTGTCCTGGTGTGTTTTGGTTGCATGAGGCGCAGGCGGCCGTGGGAGGTGTGTTTGTCAGTGATGAGGTGTGCAGCAGTTCCTCGGAGCAGAGCGAAAGAGCAGGAGCAGCCAATTCCTCCCGACCCCGTGACCCTTCAAGTATTCACAGACGCTGGCCCCGGTCCCGGCCCTGCTGCAGCTGGAGTGCAGCAGCATACAATGGGGCTGGAATGCCTCCTGTGAGAATTCCATAAAAGTATAAAGAGGTAGGAAAAGAAAAAAATTAAATTAATGTACGCTATGCACTGGGGTATTAAATGAATCCTCTGAAACGGGAACGCTGCCAGTAACAATGTTGTTCAATCAGCTGACAGTCTTTGTAAAGAGGGCAGTTATTATTTATATGTATATATGCACCTGAGGAAAACCTGAACTGATAAAAAAGGTATGTGTTTGTTCTATAAAAAATGTGGATAGGTCAGTCTTCACATAAATATTGTGCCTCTTGGCTGGTAGGAACAGTTAAATTCTCATAGTACAAATACCCGCTGTAGTATTTACTCAGCAGTTTGACCATAATGTCAGTATTTTTATTTTTTGCGTTTTCTTCCGTTCTCATACCCACCTGATAGTTAAACCAATGTTTTAAGCTGCAGCCCAGCACTGGAGATGATACAAAGATGTCACTAAGTTCAGCAGTTTTGCTTGTAGGGATTTACATGGATTGGTTCTCCTGGCTCCTTACCAGCGCTTTTGGTGTTCTGTGTCTGTCCAGTTCTGCAGACACCTGTTCTGGCAAGGGAAACTGGGCTTCAGCATGGACAAAGGTTGATACCTACATAGCACATCAGCCCACTAATTTAAGGAGTTAGAACTGGACAACAGGGATCTTTCTCTGAAATAAACTGTTTAAGAAATCCTATTCCAAGAAAATAGAGACTTTTTTTTCCTTCTTTTTTTTCTATTAGAGGCTATAGAATAATTTAGAAAGTTGATCCTACAGCTTATTTATTCATTTCTACACTAGCTATATCCAAATAATTTGGCACGTGAACAAAATCATAGAATTAAAGTGATTCCAGCTTCTCCCTTGGCAGTGAGAATGAAGCAATGTTGTTATACAAACATCTTCCTTGAATTTATACGGTCCAAAAAGATTTGTTTTTCCTTTTCTCTGAAAGAAGGGACAAATTTTCATTTCCACCTCAGCAACTCCTACAATTAACCTCCTACCTAACATGGTCCTAACAAATAATATTCACTGTCTGTGTGACTGCTCAGTATTTTGTACAGTCCCACGCTGTTTTTTCTATAAATGGAAATGCTCTTCACAGTGTTCTGAGCTCCAAAGGGCTGTTACTGCCACGTAGTATGTTACTCAGTATATGATTTAACTCCATGGCTTGAAAAATGTTTGGTTTTATCAGCTCAGTGAGCAGAACTCTGACTGAAATTTTGTCCATAGAGTTCATGCAACTGAGGTTTATTATCAGTAATGCTATGAATGACCAAACCCCTGTTAGCAGTAGCAGCTGAGGCTGGTTCTTTATTACAGTGATTAACAATGGAACAAGTTGTGTATATGTCAATCCTGATATGGAATAGATCAGAAAAATGTGTCCTATTGAGGAACAGAAATGTGATGTTTGTATATGAGCTCTGTGATAAGATCTTTTAGGAAAATATCAGTGAGCTGGCAAATCATTTCAAGGAACTTTAATCCAGTGCAGGATGTTTGCAAGGCTGCATCAAATCTACCTCATTCTCTTCCCATATCTACTGAGTTTCGCTGTGTTTTGTGCATGTTCTCTGTAAATCCTCTTTGCTTGCTCTTTGATCTGCAGAGATTCCTTAGTTCTGGCTGACCTTTGAATAGACCAGCAGCAATAAAGTGCCACAGGAAGGTTCTCTCAGACTGTTCAGGTTGCTGCTCAGGTTTTTACCTGCTCTTGCACAGCAAAGTGTTTACAGAAACTTTTGGAGGTTATGATGTGTAGGATACTGGTAATGCCACATGTCTCTGGAACTGCTCTGGAATCGCTGAGCTGTGTGGAAAGGCCTTTCTCTGTTGTAATTGGTAACAAGGAAGTAAAGGATTGGGAAGGTGACTGTTGGAAACTGTGATACTTTAGGATTTCTGGCCAACCCCTTCAGGAATGAGGAACATAACAGACCTGCTGACAGATGATGACTCCTTGGAGTAAACTATATGAGAGTAGCTTATTGTTTTCTTGGAGCAGCACCATCAGAGAAGTGAACAGTCAGTACAGCATAGAAATTCTAAGTTGTAACTTGCTAGATAAGAGTGTTTTGGGGAGGTAGCAGTGACTCTGATATTTTTTTTTAAGGAGAATTTGTAGTGAAAGATTAAGAAGGGTTTGTTTTATTGTTTGAAGTTTTTTTCTAAACTTTCTACCTTTTTTTCCATCCACTGGGTGGGCTGATTTTAGAAAACGTCCTACCTCTTTGGAACTTGTGTCATTAGGGAAATAGCTCTGGCTAAAAATTATGTGAATATAGGCTGTGGCTTTGCCTTGTTACAGGAAGTTGTTATTCCTTGCTTATGATGCACAAATAAATCATAACAATGTTTCTTGATCAATTGCTTCATATGAAAGAAATGTGTTTTAATGTGTTTTTCATGGATTGACAAATACTTTGATAAAGACCCACCTGGTTGTGGTGAGCAAGTTTTGCCATATTTTGTAGAGTACCAGAGGCTTTGGGCTTCTAGACATGCTATTCCTTCTTACCCCTTTCGCTTGGACATTTCAGAATATTGGGATTCACACAGGCATGTATCAGGGAAGAGGTGATTATGGACTGAGGGTGTCATTCTTAAGAGTGATGGCTCAATAATTGGAGCGAATTGGTGACTCAATAATTGAGAGAACCCACTTGTCTCCAGATGGCTGTAGACTCTGCAAATTGCTACACAATTTGTACTGAATAGATTAGTGGGAGATAGAATTCCCTTAAAGCGAATTTGAAGTGGGGAAATTTGGAACTGAAGGGTTCGTCTCTTGGGCAGGTGTCAAAGCCTGAACTGTGCAGTGCCAACTGGCTGTTTTGGGGAAATGTTTCCTGGTTTAAATGTTCAGGTAAAATGTTAATGAACTATTGTGGAATCATTTCTGTTCTTGTAGCTTTAATAGGCTATAACTTCATTGACTTTGCACTTGGGCAAATGAACTGCAATACGTAGAAGTGATGAAAATTCAGTGCTTAGGCTGAGATATTTTAAAGGAGTTTATGGAAAGACCTGTCTCTGGTAAACATTTCTCTAATAAATTCTATCCTGTGGATTTATTTTTAGACAGTACTCTTGTTTAGCTGTCTAAAAATTATGTTCACTTGTTAAATGGTTTTAATAAATTTTCAGTGTTTGGATTAGCGTAATTAGATCACACAGTCCTTTGATTTGTTCAGATGTGTTATAGCATTTCCTCTCTGACTTTGACACCTGTTTTGAGCACTTTCAGCTCTTAGATGCAAGTAATTTGTTCAGGTAATGCATTAAGAACTGAAATTGATGTGCAGTCTGGAAAAATACCTGTTCCATGACCCAGCGTGCAAAGGTGTCA
This sequence comes from Empidonax traillii, assembly GCF_003031625.1. Taxonomy (NCBI): domain Eukaryota; kingdom Metazoa; phylum Chordata; class Aves; order Passeriformes; family Tyrannidae; genus Empidonax; species Empidonax traillii. The sequence continues at coordinate 34,713 of NW_020956633.1, forward strand.
GAACAACAGCAAAGTGTTTGATGGGAGGTAGAAAATATGACGCATTTTGAGGGAAAGATTGGTTAATCCAACAAACACTGCCAAGCTTTGACTGGCAAATGGTGTTTGTTTCTCACCTCACAAAATAAATGCAAGCCTTCAACCATGTTATTATTCAGCAGATAGCTCCGTGATTTTTACCCTTGTTCCTTTAACTTGAACTATGTTCAGACTGTAAGTATTTCAAGAATCTCTTAAATTCCTTAGACTGGCTGAACACAGTTATTTGAATATTTTATAGTCATAATTTGAACTGTTTGGGGAGCAATTATTGTTTGGAGGATCTAAGTGGTGCTGTTTCTGGTTCCTGCTCAAATGATGGCATCTGATCAATGTGTCTTGGAAGGTCTTTTCTGTGCATGTTCACAACAATATAAGAATATATTCCTGTTACAACCAGGGGCAGCAAATGATAATTTTAACTCGTGCTTTTAGCCCTGGAGATTCAGTTTGCTGTGTGTGAGCTGTATAGTGACTATTCTTCTACAAGGACAGATGCGTCTATGTGACATTAAAGTGATCTATAGAGACCACAGCTCACAACTCGGACATGTGCTTTCTGTTCACACCTAAATTTTTGAGACTTGCTTCAGTCATTTGCTTTGTTTTCTTTTTTTAGCAATTGTGATAGAAATAATGGACCTCCAGAGAAGGTATTACTGGGAAAACCTCTTGGGAATGCTTGTGAAAATGATCCCACAGTATTTGCTGTACTTTAAATCTTGGGGCAGTTGAATATCCTGCCCAATCCGTAGCCTCACTATTTTATACTAAATATGAATAAGGTTTGATGGTATTTCAGATTCTGATGATGTAACCTTCTTCTGCCTGAATCCTGCTAGGCTTTATCACCCATGTACTGTCTGCAAAACTTACAGCTTTATCCTAGGCTGCCTCTCCCAGAGCTGCCTGTAAATAAATTGATGCTCATAAATAACTTGGCAATGGTTAGAGGGCTAACATGTTAAGATCACTGCCTGTTGCAATTACTATCATTCCCTTGGATTGTTCATTGCTTTTGCTGTCAGCAGTGCTCATTTACTGCTCCTTAGCACAGGGTATTAGCATTTTTCTTATTATTATTTTGAAGCAACATGATGTCTATCTATAAGTGGCACTGCTTTGAGACTCAAGTCCCTGTGCATTATTTTATTATCAGAAAGAACACATTATTAAACAAACTTCTCTTTCACAATCAAATGTAAATCTCATCTCTAAGTAGAGCATATTTCAATCACATATTTGAACACATGCACAGCATTGTTTCTCACATATGCAAATAAATAATTAAAGGACATTAATGATTTGTCCTAAGGGTAAATTAAGAAGTCCCTGATTGGGTCAAAATATCCTTACTCATATCCTGTGCTTTTATCCCCCAGGTTGGTTTGTTTCTTTTTCAACATTATTGCAAAGAGAGGAAGTTATATGAGATGAGCCAGCCCCATTTCTGAATAGTGCAGGGTTTTCTGAATGCTGATGAGCATTCAGAATGAGATGATTGTTCCCATCCCCCCAGTCCACTGGGTGATGTCCATTGGGTTCACTGCTGATGTGCTCAGTAATGAAGACAAATTGAGCTGGTTCTTCTGCTCATTAGCTGCATAATGCCTTATAAACAATAAGACAAAGTTTAGAATGTAGAATTTAAATGCACAGTATCAGACTAGATTTGTAGTTTTGCTTAATTGAAGACCAACACAGATTTTCCTATACGACTTCCAGAATATAAAATTTCCAATTGAAATGAATTTTTAAACAGGCATTCCCACGTGGTGCATGTAAGTCAAACACTGTATTAGAACCAGAAAATGAGACTCATTCGAACGTCTAAACAAATGTATAAATGGCTAGTTTATTTTCACTTCTGAAGCAAATGGGAAAAGTAAGCAAGCAGAATTATTGGCCAAATGGTAGGTCAATTTACAACATTCTTTTAAGTCCAGTAATCAAAGGTGATGTATGTAATACAAGCCAGGACAGCTTTGGGTTTTGTTTTTTTTTTAACTTTTTTGAAACCTGATGTATTTCCTGTAGCTTGAACCCTGTGGATATCCAAAACTGGGAAATGGTGTCTGCTTCTTAACTGCAGGGTTGTCTTTAACTGATCCAACTAGATCTAAATATAGGGTAGTTCTAAGAATTATTTGTATCCAACTCTATTTTACATATTATCTTGCCCTTGAGTACCAATGAAGTCCTGAAAGAATCATCCACTTCAGCCACAATTAAACAAAGTGGAATACATATTGTCTAAATAAGCAGAAGTCAGTGACCTGGATTGGCAATTTTCCTCTTCAGTTGCACTGTCAAGAATAGAGAAAGTCTTCAAATTCTGTCAGTGTATCTGCCATGTAGGTGTGCAGTTCTAAAGACACAGAGCTCATGGATCCTTTCTTGGCCTGGCCATGTGTGAAAGTTGGTCATGTAATTAAATGTTTTGTCTTTCAGTTTATGTGCACTGAAAGGAGTTGATTGTTCAGGATAATGTTACCAGGGGAACCAGATTGTTGAGGTAGATGGGACTAAAACAGGGAAAATGGCCACCAGATTTGCCACCAAAGATAGAGGATAAATAGTGGCAGAAATTGGTATTCCAGGATAAAGAGCAGAGCAATTCCTGGTACAGGACTAAGCTGGGCTCTCTGTCTGAAAATGAATTTCAGGCATTCAGCAAAAACTGAAGTGATGAATCCAGGAGGAGCAGTATCTGGGCTGTTAGTGTCTCGTATCCTAGGATCTAGGCTGCTGCCTCCTCCTACCTTCTCAAGAGCTGCAGATGTGGAAGGAGAGTGAGGTGAATTGTGTCTCATCTGTCATTAATTTTAAAGTATTCATACATTTATTTTTCTTTCACTGTTGAATTAAGTGATAGTCACTACACATTCTGTGACTTGCCTGATAGTATCTCATCTCCCAGATGGGGTTATCAAATGGCTGCTCCTGAAAAGATTGCTGTTTACACATTTGTTCTATTCAGACACCTCTGCTTCAGCAGCCTGTTAAACAAAGTAGTGTATTGATCTTAAAATTACTTGTTATTAGGGGCCTCAGAACTGACTGTATTGTATTGATATTCCAGTCTTTATTTTCCTGATCTAATTTCAAATTCGACAGAAGGGCAGGTTTGAAATCCTAAACTCCCTTTTGTGTGTGTGTGTGGTTTCTCTGCAGCTACAGAATGAACATTCCATCTTGTGTACTCCTGTCTTCCTGTCATACTGGGTATCCTCTCAGTTTGCAAAAGGAAAAATAAAACAGTATCTGGTTGCAGTAGTTTGATTTTGCATTGTTCCCACTAAGCCCATTCATGTGGGGGGTTTTGTATGCTTTAATTTATGCCAGCTTTATCAAATGTCTGTCTATGGATCTACAGCTTTCAAGCAGGGAGTAGTGAAGGATTGCTTTTTAGGGGCTCAGAACATCCCCAAAAGGGAGTGGCACAAAAATAAAATAAAAAAAAAACCCAAACAAACAAACAAATCCGCTGAAAGATATTTGAATTGCTTTGGATGGAGCTACTTGAGACTTAAAAGATGTTGAGAAGTTTTGCTGTTCAGTGTTCTAATAAGGTGCATGTCAGTGATGTCAACATAATGTGCTGAGGAAATGTCACACATGTCTGCAATTGGCTACTACTGGCTAGCCAAGCACGGCTGAAAACCTGGAAAACAGATGTTACTTTCAATCAAGCAAGGGTCAAAGTAGTCTTGGGACTTAGAATGTCTATATTTTTCCATCCAAAAATGGTCCTTGGGTAGTTTCAGTGGACCAGTAATTATTTTAGCAGCTTTTCTATCTTCTTTTTTCAAATGTGCAGCATTATGCCTATAGAACAGAGGAACAAAAAACAGTGGGCAAACATCCAAGCAACATGGGACAATTATTGAGAGAAGGGTCCAACAAAAGAACATCATTGGCTTTGTTCACTGAGCCACACCTGGTAACTCAGTAACACTTAACAGGATACACTAAACAGTTTTCTACCGACTAAAACATTTGAAGCCACCTGGATGAAGTCTGCTTTGTAGGACTGAGAACAGCAGTCATTTTATGACTCTTTGTCCTCAGAGAATTCTCTGTCCTACATGTTTTATCCTTTGTATATCATCCTCAAAAGATTCAATAGGTTTGCTCTGTGACTGGCACATAAAGATGAGAACTTGGAAACAATGCACTGCACAGATTCCAGTATGGACTACACAGAAGCTCCGAAAGAGAACCAAGGCTTTGCTTCCTACATACAAACGTGTAGCTGTAAATCTACACTTGGTTCACAGAAATTGAAGTTAAATTCCGTTCCTGCAGTGAAAGGGCAACAGCATGCAGAGGCTGAAATCTAGTGGTGGATCATTGCCAAAAAGAGGCCTTACTCAGGAAAAACAAGCAGAAACCTTTGGAGCTCCTGGTAGGCAAAAATTGGGTACAGCTGAGAGTAATGCAGGATGAGAAAAGAGCTAAAATGTTTACAACCAAAGTTTTCTCCCAAAAGGGAGGCAACCACCCATAGGTAGGCCAGAATTTTCCCCTTAGAGACTTTCTGATAAAAATGGAAGACTGGACTATTTTAGTCATAAATGAAACAGCATTTGCCTTTTTGTCTTTTCTTTTGTCCTTTTGTGCTTTATTTAATGTGCAGTCAAGAAGTAAATGGCAGCTTCAGTACACTTACTGTTTACAATTCTCTGAGGCTTTATTGGTTTTAGTTTTTTTTTCTTTGTTAGTTTGGGGGGGTTTTGTTGGTTTTGTTTGTTTTTACAGCAGCTCTGTGCAAACATCTGAATTAAACTACTTAGGTGGGACACTGCTAACAATGTAGCCATAGCAGTGGAAAAAATTCTCTTCTATGAACTTGCTTCTGCTGCCCACAGCCATAGTTCAAACATATCCTTTATAAACTCTTCTAGAATTTCTTTTTGTCTCTAGTGAGGATAACTGTTGTTGATGGAGTTTACTTCTATATCCTCTCATGCACATTTATGTCTCACTCCTCCTAATATTGGTAGTTAACTGGTGGTGTACAGGGCCGGTAACCCATCCCATATCCATTTTCTGTCTGTCTTCACTCCTCAGCCCCTTAATCAGTGCTTTGTTCACATCATCATAACCTTTTTCTTTTCACTCTCCTTTAGATTGTGACTTTCCATTTCAGTATGTGGTCTCTCACTTTTATGCCTGTGGTTTTTGGATTTTTTTTTTATTAATTATTTTATCTACAGATGGTACCCAAGCCATCACTGTCTATGTACAGGGGCCCTATTTCATGAGATCGCCTGAGCAAATGTTCTCACCCATCCTGTGAATGTTCATGTCCCCTGGCCTGCTCGTAGGTGATTCCTTGAACTAGAGCTTCTACACACTAATTCAATCAAAACAGTCACAACTCAGTGAAGGAAAGATGAGAGAAACAGCATTCATTAGAGATGTTTGGAGAGGCCATGTGGTTCAGACTCCAGCAAGACAGTCTCCAACATTAGATGAGTTCAGTTGTAAGCCTTGCCCACTCAAATCTGGAAATGCTTCTGAGGATGGAGATTCCTCAGCTAACCAGGGTAACTTTTTGCAGTGCTGCGTTAGGATCCTACAGAAGACATTTTGCCTGTTTTCTCTAGCTATCTCTAGTTTAATTGTTCTTTACCTGATAGTGTATTTATCAAAATATTAGATGAATTCTGTTCTGTATAGTCTGGCCTAAGGTAACTATTTTGCAAAAGAGAAACAGTTTTTAGCTAGTTAAAAAAAAAAAAATCCAATTTTTCCAATATAAAATACAGCGCAGCCTCAATTATCTGAATGTCATAAGAAACAGTGATTGTGGTGTGTTCAAATAGCCAAGGGAATTTTCAGTGTAATTAATAAATGCCAAGGGACATAACCCTATTTCAAATGACTGACACTAGACTCCTGCATGAGAAAGAACCTCGATTCTTCGTTGTAATGTACTGACATATGAAACTTGTGACAGATGAAGAGGTTCTCTTTGCAGGAGTTCTTGCCTTTGAAGCATTCTGATTTACGAGACAAGTAACTGAAAATGTGTTAGAGAAGCAAGATATTGACTGTGTTGCATCAAACAAAATATAAGCACAAATAATTGGATCTTCTAGAAATTGTGATGCCTTTATAATTTCTTTGGAGATTTTCACCCTGAAGGATTTTTGAATAGGTGCCATACTGCCAGAATTAAAGAATAAGACTTCAAAATCTAAATTGTATTATTCCCATATTGTGATTTAATGTGCTCTGATGGAGCTAGGCCATTTATGCAGTGTCTCTTTACTCAATCCTGTTACCAAAAGGATGCCAGTATATTCATTAAGCCTCATGTGTTTTTTGAAATGGATGTGTGGCTTGTAGAAGCTGCCCAGATTACCTCTTTGTTTCACATATATTACAGTGTTAAGTGGAGGTGACTTGAATTCACTATTGGCCTGCTTGGGATTCTAACCAATAATCAAGCAACAAAAAGCTCCATATCCCACACCAATTTTTGAATCTGCTCTTCTCTAGAGGTGAAATATTTTTAAACACTCATTCAAGAAATAATTTAATTGATCTTTCAGCTTCTATTATTCCCTCTCCTCAGGAGCCAGTGACCGAAATTGACTCTATTCCCATTTCAACCACCTTCCTTTCATGTTGCACGCAAGAAACTTGTCAGGCACTGGGTTGAGTTAGTGAAAGTCTGTCTGGAGTTAAATTAGTCCAGCACTGTCAGAAATGAAGACAGATTTTGACATCTTTTAGTCTCGGTAGTAAAAAAAGGGGGGGGGGGAAGTAAGAAGAGCTGATAATTTCAAAAATGTGTGTGGTTAACTTGAAAGCACTGCACTTGATCAAACCCTTGATTAGAACTTCTCACAAAATTGTGTTGGTGGTTGTTACTGATTTGGGTTATTTATCCTTCAAATCCAGTGCAAGAATATGTTTCTAACTTGAATATATAATCATAGGGTTTGAAGCTATAAAATATTACTTCTCCCCTGTTCTCCCACCTCTGGTTGGATTATTGTCAGATAAATCCAGTATAGTTTATGCTCAGAAATCTCAGGTAGTATAAACTTTAGAAAACAATCTTCCTTCAGTTTTATATTACTAGTTTCTTTGTTTATTTGTGGTAGTTTCATTTCCATTTTACTTGTATACAGAAAAAAACCCTAAAAGTAATATGTTGTTTTGCTTCAGAGGCTTCCCTGGCTGCTGTTTAATTTGTTGTTATGCCTAATGAAAAAGTTCTTTTTGACTTTTAAAGCTTATGGGAGATAATCTGAATGATAATAGGCTTTGTGTCAGAATCAAAACCTGTCTGAAGGTAGGCAGACCTTTCTGCTTCAGGGATGATGTATCCCTAGCAATTTCACTTAGAAAGGAAGATTTTCCGCCTGAAATTTCTGGGATATTTTTACAGGGAGAGGAGATACTGCACTATGGATGCTTTGGCCTAGATACCAGAGTTAATATCTTTATTCTATTCCACAGTAATACAGTGGCTCTTTAGCCTCAGCTCTTTGTGAGATTGTACATTTTTGTTTCATTGAAACGTGGCACCTGAAATATTCAAAGCCAATAGTACAGTTTCAAATGCCAGAAAACTGCAGTATGTGTTGATAACTCTGGATTTCAGCTTTGAAACTCTAATCTTTACCACAGGTAATTGTTTACCTTCATCTGTGCCAGGATTGAGTTGGTAAGATTATGTAGTCAAAAATGACAGATACAACATTTACATTGTAATCAAAAATGACATATCTGAGCTCTTTTTTTTTTTTTTTATTTTTCCTTCTTCAGAAGAAGACAAGTATTTATTTAAGAGTAGGGCTGGTCAAACAATACTTCTGCATAGCAACAGAAATGGTTGAATGTTTTATTGGCTGTGTTTAATTGGTCTACTTAAATTAGAGGTGTAAAAATGGGGTAGAAATAGAAGAGTTTGCTGCTATCTAGAAAAAAGCTTTTTTCCCCTCTACTGAAATGTGTAAAATCTTCTCTGAATCTTGTCTGTATTTCTTCTGCATTTTATTTGTCATACAGTCAAAATCCCCCCTGTAAAATAAGAAATGCCCAGATCAGGATTAGTGGCAGTAATGACCTTTACAAAGACATTGTGCTTGTTTTGGTGCCTTTGTGTAGCAGGAGCATCAAGGGAGCTCCAGCAGAAGCCCTGTTGGACTCACACAACCCTCGGGTTATAAGGGACTCTCCCTGGCCCAAAGAAGTAACTCTAAGCCATAGGAAGCACCAAGCAAACATAATGGACAGAAACAGAGAAATGCATGAGTGAAAATGGAACACAACGTGTACTTTTGGAAGTTAACTCACTAAGTCATGTTGTTCTTTTCCTGTTAGGACTCATAACAATTCTGTACAGTTCCTGTTCAGACATTTAGAAAATTCTACCTAAAAAGAATTTTGAAAAGAAAAGAATAGAGGTTGTTGTGTGATTTTTTCCCCCACTGAGGACAGTTTCAGTAGTAAGATCCCCCAGAAGAGAAATTTTTAATTTCTGCTATTAATGAATTGGTCTGATGCCACATAATAAGCACTGACCCTTATGTACCGAGTCTCTGGCCTTTGGTAGGAAATATTGCCCTGGACACATCTTGGCAGCATAAGCCTGACTTTTCTGTATTTTCTTCTAGTGTGGGTTGGGCTCTGAAGAGCTTGCCTCTGCCAGCTGTAAGGATGGTGCTGCCCCTACTTGACAAGGGTTAGACAGAATTGTTCTCACGGGGAGAACGCAATTTTAACAGTGATGAAAAAGTATGTTAAAAAGAAACAAGTTCTTCTAAATGATGTTGCAGAGCCCTCCACAGAATACATTCCTTCATTCAAGTTTGGCTGCTGTGGAAGGAGCAGGGGATATTTCCAACTTGTTACGGATATTTATAGCTTAAGCCTGTTGAGTGCTCAGCTGAAGCAATCAGGAAACACGTGGGAGAAGGTAACATGTATCAAACAGTCCTGCAGGTCAACACATTGCCTTTCATGCAGCTTGAAGGCATTGGCATTAACAGAGTGGAAAGTGAAGTTGGCAATATTTATACTCCACACTTTTATGCAGAATCAGAACACAAATGCATCACAGAAGCAGCACCTTAACTAGTGTCTTCAGTGCTGAATGAGAAACTATTTCATCTGCATTCAGAGGTTTGTTCCACTTTTTTAATAATTTCACGACTCCAAGGAGGAGTTCTTTCTCAGGTTATATCTCACCTGGGTATCACAGTCTTCAGAAGTAGGTGGATTTTGTCCTGTAAGACCTTCCTGTCCCAATAGTGCTGTGGATATGCTGGCTTGTGGCCTTGGAGCAGGCTGCCTTTGCTGGGAGAGTCTGAAATATGTCAGCTTTGCCCAAGGGGCTTTTTTCACATGCTTTCACAAGGCCAAAGGTGAACAATGTATCTGAGTAGTTATAAATTGTCTTTCAAATAAAATGTACTTCAAGAAAATGTCCTGAATCATAGAATGGTTTGGGTTGTAAGAGACCTTTAAAGGTCATCTACTGCAAACCCCTACAATGAGCAGAGCCATTCTCCACTGGATCAGGTTGCTCAGAGCCTCCTCCAAACCAGCCTTGAACGTTTCCAGGATGGCACATCCAAATCCTCTGGGCAACCTGGGCCAGTGTGTCATCACCTTCCTTATAAAAAACTTCTTCCTGAGACCTAGTCTGAATCTACTCTCTTTTACTTTAAAATCCTTACCCTTTGGAACCACAACATGTTTTATGAAGTCTGTCCCCATCTTTCTTAAGAGTAACCTTTGAGTATTGAAAGGACTATTAAGGATGATTCTATTCTGAATTATGACTTTGTCAAGAAGCAAGTTAAAGAGGGATGAAGCCAATTAAAACTCTCTATCTTTTGTGCCTTTTTAGCTAAGGGTCAGGCTCTGAATCATTTCCCATAGGTGTGGTATTCATTGCAGCTCCTCTGGGTGGGTCAACCTATACCTGGTAAGGGGTAAACTCTTGCCTTAACCATTGTATCAGTAAAGAAGTGAATAGGAACAGGCAGTAGTATTGCACAGGAAGTTTGACCAAAATTGGATTTGTGGTGTTTGGGGTTTTTTATCTGTTGAGGCAATGATTTCTAACTGTGGTTTGCAAATGAACAGACATTTTGTCTTCCTTCTATCTGCCAGCTCCGTGAATTCCTCTGGTTTCCAACAGCTTAACTGAGTTAGTCCAATTATGGCTCGTATCATCAGGAAAAAATATTTCAAAGGCTGACCACATGAGCTTGCATGACCATCAACATGGAAAAATGTAATATGGCAGGACTAGTCAAGAATTATGTAGACTCTGACTGGTAAAGAGACATGTGAATTAGGATTTTGAAGGAATGGGAAAGAACCCTGACAAATCCTTTTCTAGGTACTGTAAAATGAAACATTGGCACAATGATGGCTGCCAGCCTAGAACACTGGCTGCAATCTGTGTGCAGTCCTCAGTTGTGAATGTGTCTTCCACATTCACCAGGCTGACAGAGCTGCCTTCAGCTGAAGTTTGTAAGAATGGAGAATTGAATTACTCATCTGTCACTGTGGTAGTTGAGTTCCAGCTAATGTGTAGGAACACAGAGATGTGTCCAGTCATTCAGTGAGAAAGAACACGGAGTATTTGAGTGCTTTATACCAACTTGATTAGTTTACTTATGTAGTGCTGCTTTATTAATTTAGTATCCTGCCCTGACATTTTTTTTCTTTTTTTTTTAACACTCCTTATTTAGTTGATATCATGATACCATTTGACACTTGGCCTGTTTGCCTCTTTCTTCTGAAGTGCCTGAGCGCTGCTTCCACAGCAGCACCATCCTTTCATCTGCAAAGGCAAGTTAACACTGCAAATTGCCAACACTAATCATCAGTTCCAACTGCAGACATTGTGTGGATCTTCAGTGTAGCAATATAGCAATATATTGCTCCGTTTCTCTTAAAGAGCAACATATTGCAAATAACCAGCAATGTTTACAGTGTGTTTAGTAACTACAGCAACCATAGATTGCTGAGTTTTAAAACACTGGATGTATTCCATTGCAGATTAACTGCTATGTCCTTTTATCAGACACTGTGGAGTTAATAATCTAGATATGCCTATGCTCAAAGTACCTCCACGAATATCCCTAAAAAATTATTTGGATAAATTTTGAAATTGTGGGGATTCCTTAGGCACCGTATCTCACTGATGTCCGTATTGAAGTTGTTCAGCTGGTAAATAAAACTCTTAACAGCCAAACATTCTGTCTGAGCTCTGCCCAGAAGCTGCACGCTTGGTTAGACGTTAGCAAAGGTGAGGAAATACAGATTGGTGAAGGGCTGGAGAGATTATGAGAGGGTTTTCACTCTTCCTGACATCCATGAGCATCGAGTGTCTCAAGGCTATTTCCCTGAATGCACTAATTTAAAGGCTGGCAAAGCTGACCACTAGAAAAATCATTTTCATCTCTGTCTTAGGTTCCTAATACAAAGGTGGCCCGAGTCAAAGGCCGTCACAAGGCGTAACTGAAACAACTGAAATTAAAACATTTACAATACTGAATTGGAGATGTGCAGTTCTCTTTATATATATATACACAGTCATACGTACCTGCTTTTAAACTGGCAGATACTACCTATGTCTGATCTACCTATCCAAGGCAGTTCTGTTATGCCTGATACTGGTCTATGAGTTTCTCAGATATGTTTTATTATAAACCATGAGCTCTTGTTGTTTCTGTGTATTTTGCAAGGGCTTGTATTTATGTTGTTTGTAGTAATAATTCGAAAGATACAAAAAATCATGCACTGCTGCTGAGAAAGCACTAAGAACAATACATTGTGTAGCTGCTTGGGGATATTTTTTTTTTTACCAAATATTTCACTTCAATACTAAGATCTGAATAGATTTGCAAGATCATAATTGCAGCCATTGTAGAGGAAAATTGGATGAGAATATACATTTTTGCAGCAGAGTATAATAACTAAGGTTGTATGAACCTTGATACCTGAGAAGGCTGTGGTTATCAAGGTGCTTACTATTTAAATTCTTGCAATGAAAAGGCCAAAATCCTAAATAATTTTGAATACATAAATATCTTTCGGTTCATGCTTTCATATTATAGCTCTTTCTTGTGCCATAAGTAAAAATTTCTAAGAGATCCATTGTTAATGTTATTTCTCATTCTAACTTACTTCAGAAAACCATGTATTTCAGTGAAACAATTAAATAAATAAATAAAACAATAGTATCAGGTTATCAAAAGAATGAGCAAATTTTGAGTTACAACACTATAATAAAACACATCAGATCAATAATGTTGGTTCTCCATCTGATCTGTGTTCTCAGCCAGGCAGTATTCTATAATAGCTATTGATTGACTGAGAACTAGGTAGATACATTGTGGGTTTTTTTTTGTTTGCATAAGTCTACACCTAATCTTTGAAAGGTAAAGGGCCTCACATGTGTACATATTAAGATCACACATGCTGTTAAATAATGATGGATGATGAACATAAAATAGAGCAGCTGATTTGGAAGATTGGCAGCTAATTTTTTTTCTCAAACAATAAAATCCTTGATCAAAGCATTCAGAGAGATGAAGAGACAGAATTTTCAGAGATGAGCTCCTCACTAAGATACTGACAATGGGCTCTGCCTACAAACAGCTGCAGAGGAGGAAATTTTGTTTCAGTATTAATTAATATGGCAAGAACTGCAAATTAAAAAGGAGAGGAGGGAACGATAATCAACCCCACCCCACTCAACTTTCTTCCACTGTGTTTAAATCATGGTTTTTATTCAGGTTTCAGGTGTCCTTGGCCAAAACTGGAAGCCATCACTATCCAAAAGACAGCTCTCCCCTATGCCTCCTCTCCCATGTGCCTCATTTGATATGAAAATTAGCAGATGTCCATGTTCATGAGCTCAAAGCTGCCTCAGACCAAATATCTGTCTCGTGCTCGAACCCCACCTGCTTTCTACTGAAAGGTCTGGCTTAACAGGTTTTGAGCTCAGCAGAACCACAACCAGAAACGTGTCTCACCCAAAGCAGTTAGAACTTCTTTCTTTCAACTGAGGAGAAAGCAGTAGCCTTCTTTTAAGCATCATCTGGTAGCTAAAATGGGTTGCCCAAGAAGCTGAGCAGTACAGTTCACTGTTGCCCTCAGGCTGGAGACATTTAAATTCACACTGTTATCTCTCAGGGGAGAGTCCTGACGTAGAGTTAACAGCTCTCTGGGTCCAAGTAGGGCACTCTTTTAAGGCACTTTTGGCATCCAAAACAATTCTGTTTCTATCTTGTTGAATCTAGGTCACTATGCAACAAGCAATACAATATTTAAAAGTGGAACAACCAGCAGGGACGTCTTTGGAGTTTAAAGTACCCAAGTGAAAGCAGCAAGTCCTTGCTGGCAAGCCCTGCCAGTAGGACTGATTTCTGTATTTTACATTAGACAGTTCTCAGAGAAAAACGAGAAATAGTCCTGATATCAGGGGTCTAGAATCCAGAGGTATGTTTGTGCTCAGCATTTCATACTGGATAGTTCTAACCAGCAGCAGCGTCGGGAGATTTAGCTGCTTTACCAAGTGTGTAGAAAGCCTAGAAGTCTCTTACGGTTTTGGATTTCACTTTGGGGCCAACTTCCTCAAATACAGACTTTGCAATGCCTAAATTGTAGGCAGTGCAGACCTTTATTGGACCTGGCCCCTTGCCTCTTTGTAAGATGGTCATGGTTTTATTCCCAGCAGAAACCAGGTGTGTTTACATCTGTGTATTAAATTTAGAGTCAAAGAGGTTATGGGAGAATACATTCCCTATATATCCTATTTCCTTTACAAAAACTTCCCCTGACTATTAACTCAATCATCCTTAAAAATAGGGGTGAGGAAATGTATTGACGCAATCCTATTTTTACCATTATTTACCAGTGACATCATTATGCGTATGTATAGATAACAGAATAAGCATTAAAACAGTGACTAAAAATGAGATTATATCCATGGTAAGAAATAAACACAGTAGATCTGAGGGATGCTGGACTACAGTTTGTAGGCACAAATCCTTCTTTACTTCATTGCAACATTTTTGAGAATTTTATCTCAGGTTACTTGAGGGGTTATAAAGAGCAAAGAAATGTAATACTGACTCTTTGTGAGAGCTGTTAGAAGATCTAGAATATTGATTAGGAAAAAGTGCTTATTGCTTCCAAAGCTGCTCTTTTCTGTTGATGAACCCAAGTTTTACATTAAGCCATCTGTTTTGATGAACTGATTAAAGGTCATTATCGTGCGAGAGGGAGACTTGAGTGGTGCAAAGCACTGCAGCTCCGTTTTTCCCCCGGCTAAGGATCTCTTCCATGTGCTTTATTTGTTGTTGCTCAGCCATAAAACCTTACTAACTCATCGTGTGCTTCCATCAGAGCACAGCAACAGCAGTATGGGGTCAGACAGAACATCCTAACCCTCTGCCCTGTCGGTCACAGTGGCAGCAACAGGGCCTTTACCAGCAGTTTTTGACCAGGCACAAAAAGTTTGAGGATTTTTCTGATCATGGATGGGTCAGGGTTTTTTGTTGTCATTCTTCTGGATGAGGTTTCTTTTTTTTTTTGTCTCTCCACTCTCATGTGGTAAACCTGAAAGCATTAAACAACCCCCAGCTGCTGGAATTCTTAAGTAGCTCAAACCTCCTACCTAGGCCAAGGTGAGCTTCAGGCCCCCTTAAAGGAAAAGTTTAGCCCAAGGGGACTGCATATGGGGCCAAATGAGGGCTTGTGCAGGGCCAGCTGACACATAGGACAGCACAACAAAAAGCTGAAGTACCCGTTAGACTGTCTGATTAAGCTGTACTGGTTTCTAAGACCTGCTTGATAGGACAAGTGATACCCTTGATTCAGAGAACAACTGAAATACGGAAGTGAATCAAGTGCTGTTATCTCAGTGGTAGCACCTGTGGCTTGTGCTTGTTTCTCCAAAGGTCCCGTGGAGAAGCATTGCAGAAATGCCAGAGGTTACAGTGCAGAGTTCCTGAGCACATGAAAGAGACAGTAGGAGGTCAGTGAATGTTTAGCAATGTGTTCTCACTTCGAGGTTACAAGTCTTGTGATACTGAAACCTTTGGACTGGCCCAGTCCAGTGAGGTTTGCCTTTTAAGGAGCGATAATGTATGCAGTTTGTATGTCATAGACCTCTCTTCCTTTCCTTCCTCAAATATAGCATCAGTATGGGGGTTATGGACAGGAAGGAAGGATTCTTTCTCCCTTTCATTTACTTTTAAGAATGTATAAACTTGGCCTCTGTCGGCAGTGCAAAATTTTCATTGAGCATCATGAAACTGGAACTATAATTCATACATTTAGCAAAAGAAACTGTAATTGCTAAAAATCTGAGTGACTCATGCTTTATGCTTTTAATTCCACTGGTCCTTTGAACATCCCCACTTTATTTTGCTTTAAATACCAAGACTTTGAATGGTTTCTAATAAAAGGTCACATAATTTTATTGTGTGTATAAAACATTTCCATAATGGTGATAAACGTGTCGAGATTGGGCAACTGCCATGAAATCTTCACTTAACCTGCTTTGTATAAGTAGCTTCAATGTAGTCAGGAGACATTGTGATCTGATAGACCAGGGATTTAAAGAGCAGGACTTTACCCTTTTGAGCTCTAAAACCACAGAATAACCAGGGAAGAACAGCTCTTCCCCTCAAGTTCATTGAAGATTAAGTAAATGGTTGCTTAGCCCAAAATCTCTTCTGAAAGAAAGGAGTTTTAGTTCTAGATAATGTAATTGCTTATCTATAAACTTATGCTTTCTATGACAAGAGAGCTTGAGAATGTTAAAACCCAGCAGGAAGAAAATCCCCTGCCAAATATCAGGGAGGTGAAAGGCACCTGGAGAGTGCTTCCCAAGCCCCTCACCTGCTCTAGTATATTCTGGTGGCTCAAAGAGATATGACAGAGAAGGATTTCTGTGGTGATGAATGTAGCTGACCACTGTCTGTCAGATGAGAGAATGAGAAGTGAGAAAATTCCGAGACTGAGCAAAAGCTAATTCAGAATTCTTTGCATTTTCTGAAGAAGCTCCTACTTCATATTCTTCTGCTGAATGTTGGCTTACTCTCAAGTGCAATGATACCACTTAAATAAGGTGATTTGTGGAAGGAGACTCATAATGGTCATGTGTTTGCTTTATTGCTTTCTTCAGACAGATGAATGTGATTTGTTAGCACTTACAGTTAATCACTTGTGGCTGTCTTTTGCAGTATTGCAAACATATGTGGAACTCTTAATTTTGAGGTAGAGATACTTCTCAATACCAGAGGGTAGAGGGAGTTTTGACAGCTTAAACATCATGGCAAATCTCTAAAAAAAGTGACATTTCTATTAAACAGAAACTCAGTCTAAGTAATTTTTTTTTTCTTCTAAGGAATTTATTACAAAGATGAATATAGCCTGGACATAATGGTGTAACTCTTAAGCATCCCCACTCCCATCTATTCTCTCTGATTTTCCTCATCTCTACTTTTGATTCTCTCCTCACATATGTGCTCTAATAGCCAATCTTGGTATAAGCTGCTCACTTGCAGCTACTGCAACATTGAGGGAATCACTCACAAATACAGATTTCTCCTATAGGAGCTACTTAGTGACATAAAGAGGATTTTCAGTGTTGGGTTTTAAGCACCTCAGGAAGTAGACTGTTATCTAATTTTTCACGTACTTATGTAATTCCATCAATTTAAAAAACTTTTACTTTCCTGTACTAGATGGGGACGAGCAACCCCTCTCTGACATTCTGTTTAGAAAATGCCCAGAGTTTCTAACTGCATGTATGTTGTTTTTATTAGATAAGTTGTATTTGGGGTGCACCTTCATTAGTAAGATTTTTTTTAAGTGACCCAGTTCCTTTTTATTTGACTAAATCCTTGTTGCTGCTATGTAAGTTATGCTCAACTACAGTGCCAATTTGTTCAAACATACCTTAGGAATTTCAGGTGTAACTCCACTTCCCCTGACAGCACAGAGAATAAAATCACAATCTGAGACTCTGCTTGAGAATAGTGGGAATCACAGTGAGAGAATGTGCTGAGCATATATAGATTCTGCAGGGGGAAGAAAATAAATAGCAATAAAACCCCCAAAACCTCCAAAAAATCCCAGTTGCTATGCTGAGTTTGGAAACTCAAGGGTCCCTTTGGGGGATAGTGGGAAGCAGAAGGGTTAAGCAGGGAAAATGAAATGGACTGTGCAGTCTCTATTTTCTGCCTGACTCCAGAGGCACTGCAGGCAGCTGTTGCAGATTGAGGCAGACTTGTAATTTGCCTCTTGGGTCTGGCAAGGAATGAGAAGCAGTAACCAGTCTCCTATGGGGTATCCAGTCTCTATAACTAGCACAAGTAGAATATGAAGGCCAGATCCTCAAAGATACATAACTGTTCTGTGAAAGGGATGCTGAGTTATCTGTAAATTGAGGTCCCTACTGCGTGCTTTTAAGCACTTAAAAAAAAAAAAAATCATCACATAAGATATTGAATAGAAGTTTACTATTCTAGTGCTGGTGAAGGATGATCAGAGAGCTTGATGCAAAGAAAAATGTTTTCCAAACAAAGCCTAAACATTCTGACAGTGTCTTCTGCAGGGCTCTGCTTGAGCCTTTGTGCTTCCTGTTCACTGGCAGTGTCTGAGCTGACCCTCTGTGAGAAGAGAATACTAACGTGTGCCCTGGTGTGTTGGAGCTTGCTACTTATCTCTTCCCCCAAGTTACTTGATTTCTGTCACTTGGGGTAAGAGCTTGAGCATAATTGCTTTGGAAGCACAGTGCCCATTCCGAGCAAAATCACCAGAAGAAAAGAGACAATACAAGAAAATCTTGTTATTTCTCAGGAGTGTGTCGAAACACGGCTGTTTAAACTCTCCAGTGATGTACAAAATCTGAGAGGCTCTGGAGAACTGAGAGCAATTTGTTCATTATTACCAGAAGTGATAAATTACAGTAACACATGCAAACTTGATTGCTTTGGGTTTAACTTTCAATAATACAAATATTACACATTACAGGTAATAGGAAACATTATACATCTTGCTATAACCATGAGGTCAACTGGCAGCTTTCTTCTCCAGTCACTATTTCTTGAGAAGCGCAGTATGTTGTTTTAGGTTTTGTGTTTGCCTTTTTTTTTTAGATATATGGACTTGTATTTATATATAAATGCTGCCTTAAGCTTTGAGTGGAAGAATCTGAGGCTTGTAATATACCTGGGACAGGATCAGTTTTGACTCTGTCATTTTGTTGCTGATAAGGTGACTTTTTTCAGTTGACTCTGACAGCTCCTTATGTATAAGCACTCGCTTCTCACTTCTACCAGGAGCAGATTCTCATAGAGCTTTGATTTTTCTGCTTGTGAGGCATATTTTGTCGTAGTACATCAGGAGCAGACATGCTGAAAATTGGCTTTTCCAACTGGACACAGCCATAAAAATAGTTGACATCGTGCATGGCAATTATCACTTCAAACTCCTTGAAAAGTCTCACTTCCCAGGAGTTTGAAAAGCGAAGGTCTGCTATTCTCCTAATGTGCTCTGCATTTAACTGCAAGAAACCCATCTGCTTTATGAAATTTTGTCTGGATTTCAACAGTAGCTTAAAGACAAAGAGTGGGATTTTGAGCTTGTTTTTGTTTGGTTTTTAAAGTAGGTAGCAGAAAAGAAGGCAGGAACATCCACAATTTTACATCCCTTCTTATTTGATCAAATGTCAAAAACACTGCATTTTGTCTATCATCCCTCAAATCAATTTCAATGCATATGATTTACAGGGAGCATATTTTAGGGAAATTGTCACTGGAAACTTTTTTATCAAACTAATACAATTTTTGTCTGAATAAGTTAACCCAGTAAATGATCATACCTTGTAATCTTTGTATGAACAGTCTTCTGAACTTTAGTGTGTTCACAGGGGATGGGAAGGAAAGGGGCAGAACAATATTTTGCAATTGTCACCTGTGTTTCCTCAGTATTTTGCTATTTCTTCCTTAAGAATTAGGTCTTGTAATAGTGCAAAGGGTTGTGCTGTTTTCAAGTCTTGCTTCTGAGCAAGAAATCCTTCATGTGCATGTGCCATTGACTGGAGGACAGGGCTGCTGAACATCCTGCAGCATCAGGGTTTTAACATGAGTTTGGGGTAAATGTGACAGTTTAATCATCTATAAAATGGGTGTGCTGAAAACATGAGTATTTAATGACCTGTGATGACTAACATATTCAGATTTTTATTGGCTAACCTATTGTCTGTGTAGATTCTTTCTCTGCTCTTTGTTACTTGCTGGTTATTCATTAAGTAATATGACCAACATGAAGCATTCTGTACAAATTGAATGCTTATATTCAAATAATATTTGAATATATATGAATTTATTAATCTCTCATATTCAGAATAAAAACCTTAACCTTTTTAGACCAATTCAGAAGGAGTCTAATTCAATGAACTTAACATATTCACATTTGGTTAAGAGAGTTTTCCTTTCTTCTGTGATGAATATTGAGCTTGCTGTAAAATCCAAGCTAATCTTTACTCTGTTTTTTTCCCCTCTTATCACATAACAGACAAATGTTTCCTGCAGCTCGTGTGTTATACCAGAGCATCTGCCTCTGTATGAACCAACTGCCAGATAGCCTTAGCAAGCAGTCAATTTATGCAGTTGACAGGTTTATTACTTTATCAGTTATTTGCTCAAGGACAATTTTATTATATGCAAATCATTGACATAAATTGGGGAAGAATGAATTTATTAAGGGGTCTAAAATCATCTTTCACCATTTGGTATGTGCATTTTTATTATGTAATGTATTTACTTCTAGAATATTCATTTTTTTTCCTGAGCGCTGTGCTGTAACTACAGGAATTGTCAGGCTTGGGTTAATGCTGATCTGTGGGGCTTGTGTTTTTTAACAGGCTCTACCTTATTGCTGGTCAGAGTTCAGATTACGTGGGGCATAGAGAACTTTGGCTTGAGATAGGGAGTTAAAAATTCATGCATAGGGTTTTACTAAATTTGACTTTTTGGAGTCCAAGATGGGAAAAAATTCAGATCTCTACTCACGGAAGCGAAAAGATTGTCACCTGCTCTACAGAACTAATCTAGAACCTGGTCCATTTAATTGCCCGGGCAACTATTTTTTAGGTATCAGTAAAGAAATATTAACCAAAAGGTCTGATTAAACACAAAACAAAACCAAAGAAAAAAAATCCTACAACATCTGAACAGTAAATTGGAATAAATATTTACAGGAGAATTGGGGAGGATTTGAGATTTGGTGCGTGGGTCAATTTTGTTTGGTTTGGTTTTTGTTTTGTTTCTGATCTCATGTGCTGGCTTTTTTCTTGCCTTTTTTGGGTGCTCTATATGAACACATTCATGTTGTTGAATTATGTTTTCACACATAGCCAGAGCAGATGCCTTTGTGGTGGCTTCCCCAGGGCTGGTGTCAGGAACTGCACACTCCTGTGCAGGGGAGGAGAGAGAAGATGTTTGTGCCCCACCCTGGAATGAGACAAAAATGTGTCTTCTGCTGAGAGTAGTCTTAAAATAGTTGTGTGATCCCGGTGTCCTCCAACTGTGCAGGGAAATGCTGTTAATATACTGGTAGAAAATATAGTATATTATCTTTTAAAAATTATCTTAAAAAAAGAAAAAGAAAAAAGAAAATTATACTGGGTCAGGAATGCTGGCATGTCTAAAATCTTAAGATTTTGGGGTGGGAGAAGTTTGCCTTTTTCTTAGGTCTAGCACTAGATGAAGTTTAAGGCTTGCAAAAGCTGTGCTCAAATCTTGGTTCTGTCACAGGATCAAGCATCGTATTCCCTACATTTGTGCTTCAGTACCCATCAGTAAAGTGGGAGTAAAAGTAAGGTTTTCCAGGGATGAACACGCTGAAAGCTGCTGGATGATCAGATTTCATGTTGATTGGGGCATAAAATTCTAAGATGTAAGTTTGTAAGACTGAAGAAACATAACAAGGAGTCCAGTTTATCTGAACTTGGAGCTGCAGAGCCATAATGAGTCACAGAGCCCTAAAGAACTTTTATATCCTTTCTGTCTTAGAAACTTTTCCTCCCTGTCTTCTTTACTCACATTTCATAGAGCATTCAGTCATGTCAGAGGGTTCTGAGAAGATATTCCATTTTTCTCACCCCAAATAACCAAGGTTTCCTGGCTTTCCTGTGTATTAGAAGACACTCAATAGTTTCATCAGCTTGTTGAGGAAGTAGGTTGAAAAAAATATTGATTTTCTTTGATCAAGACAAGTACTTATGATGCATAATTAGATGTGTAGCAAAGGGGAGAAATTCAAGAATTTACTGAAGTTTTGTGTTTAGAGAAAGCTGGGCAGGAAAAAAAACTTTGAAAAAAAATATTGTTGTCAAACTTAGTTTCCTGTACGCTTTGTCATTTGTAAGTTGCACCAAAATATTTGCATTTTAGAAATCAGTAATACTATAGTTTCTAAATTGTAATAAATGCTATTCTTTATAAAATTCTTAAGCTTATTTAGAACAGCCTATTTCAAGTTTGTCTTGAAGTTTTGGGTAAAAGAATCATAGTATTTAAAACTGTGATTGGAGCCAGACAACTTGTCAATGTCTTGTGCCCAAGCCATTTAATTAATTTTGGAGTTGTCAAATTGAGGTTATAAAGAGTTTTTGAAGACTTTAATGGATTTTTTTTTTCTTTCCTGACGGCTTATTTTATAAATCACAGATACAGAATGTAAAATGTTTGTACTGTTTTCTCAGTCATCGCTCACGATTCCTTATGTACTCAAAGCAGTTTACCCAAGTAACACATATGGGGAGGGAATAATTATTAGAGATCTTTCTTACCTTGATCTTACCTTATCTTTCTTATTCAATAGTTATGTTTCATAATGCTCCATTTTAAAAAATGAGTGGGATAGTGGGTTTTTCTGTGCTAGATGGACCTCAGAACGTTCATTTAGATTGTGGGAGGTCTCTGTGTCTATCTTTGAGAAAAAAAAAATCTATCTCACACACTGATATTCTGCTTTTAAACTGAGATAATATGCATCCAACACAGTGTACCCGTAAACCTAAAAGATTAACTTTGGGTTTAATGTGTGATTTGTGAGTTGATGTTGGTGAAGGATTGTATGAAAGGATAAAAAGATTTGTGGTTCTGTTTTCTGCTGGGAAACTCTTTGCTCCATTCCAACCAAGTATAAATTTTTCCTTTGGATGTTTGTGCTTTTAGAGTGTCAGTGAGATCCTTCTAAAGGGAAAACCTTTGATTTACCTGTCTGTTTGGGCTTTTTTAATAGCTTCTGTTTAGCAATATGATACACTGAAAGAAGCACTATATGAACTGTATCCCCTAATAATGTAAATCAGAAAAGCCAAGAAACTCGCACCTCTCATCTTAATGCTTTCTTTATGCGCTCATCTTAGTGCTATCTTTGTTGATCAATAAATAATA
The DNA here is from genome assembly GCF_003031625.1 of Empidonax traillii. Classification (NCBI taxonomy): domain Eukaryota; kingdom Metazoa; phylum Chordata; class Aves; order Passeriformes; family Tyrannidae; genus Empidonax; species Empidonax traillii. The sequence continues at coordinate 57,221 of NW_020956633.1, forward strand.
AGACTCAGAGTATTCACTGAAATGCTTTCTCCATGCCAAATCTTGATGGGCAGGGTTTTTTTTTTTTTTGCCAGTATTTGTGCAAAATAAGGCTTTTCAACTTCTTTATGTTTGAAACAAATTCTATATATTGCCTATGGATATAAAATATATATCATGTATGTGTACACAATATATGGAGTATCCTATTATGTCTAAATATATATGGTTATTTATGTTTTCTTAATGCAACTGTGTGCAAAATCCTCTGGTTTTAAGGAGAAAGGTCACCTTGCCTTCCCTTTCCCAAAACTTCACGATTCCCAGTGCAATGCAATCATTCCATGACATGAAGATTTTAAGTAGTGCCTGATTTCCTCTTTCTGATATTAATTCTGTGTGTCAATTAACAGATTCAAACTCTTCAGAACAAACTTGAAAATTCTGTGAGTGATAGCTTCCTGCTGGTGATTTGTGACAGAATAGCGCTACATTTTCAGAAAATTCTTTCTGATAATATTGTGCCACTACTTAATGACAACAGGAAGCCATCAATCAATAAAAGTTCTCTATGTTTCACTTAAAAAAAACACAAAACACCTTATTTTTAATAGAGAGAAAGAATTAGGGCCAAGAGGGGGAAAGCAGATGGTGAATTGATGGAGCCATCCAGTATAAAGTTTCTTAAAAATGTTGGGTTTCAAGCCATGAAAAGAGAGGTTGCAAAGAATTTTAACTCCCAGCCAAATCCTGATGCTCCAGCATTTCCTGTATAAAGCAAACAAACAATACCAAAAAATCAAATCCCCATATGTAATAAGCTATCTTCTGCCATCTTTCCTGACTTTCCTTTTTAATCTGTAAGGTAGTAGTAATTACCTCTGAAGTAGCAATAATAGTACATAGTATTCTCCTTAATATGAAAAAGTTAATTTTAGATAAATTTTATACATGTGTGCATGTATATATATGCTTATGGGAAGATTTAAAAACAGTCTTTATTTTTCATGTAGTTTTTTAGTAAATCTGAAGTCAAGTAATGTAATTTTCTTCCTTTTTTTCAGTATATTTTATATAAAAGGCACTGAAAGACTTGAAAATAAGTTGTGCTGAATTTGGAGGGAGAGATAGAAAGGCTCTCTTCCTTCCTTAAGCATTTTTAGAAAGGAAATTCTTACAGGCAAAGCAGAATAACACAAGAACTATATTAGGTGTAACAGGAGATTGAAAGGGAGGAAATGTAAATCTGGCATCAGCACTATGTTTGGAGGAAAAAATCAATTAACCTGCATGAGTTAGGGAGAGGTGAAAGGATTGAAGAGGCTTCAGGTTCAAAGCTGCTTGTCTTATTCTCACTATTGAGTACCTCTAGTGGGTGTCAGAGGCAAAAAAAAATGAATGTGAAGAGGAAATAAAGGAAATAAAAAAGGAGATACACATCTAGTAGAATGTGCATTGTTATCTAGGGAAATAAACATAGCAGAATAAACTACACTGGCAATTATTTCATCAGAGTCTATTTCCATCCAGGACTATTCTGAAGTGATCTCTTTCTGAACTTTTCACTGAGCTTTTCTCTAGAAACTCTTTCAAAACTTAACAAATTATAGATGTTTTCATACATGTTTGGTCAATTTGAATAGGTTCTTTATAGGTGGAAGCAATAGGCTGCTTACAGCATAGCACTATCTAATATATTCTAGATGTGTGATTGCACCCATAATTCATGCTGTTTACCTTCCCTCTGTGCTTCTGTGAGTTCTTAAATCATCTTTTAACGCACAGAAAGTGGAACTGGCTGAGGAAAACAGATCTGCGACACATCATGAACTTATGAAGGCTGTAAGGTAACTAGAGAAGGAAGTATGATCTAAACTCTTAATTGATAGCATTTTATCTTCAGTGTCACTATTGAATCAGTATTGACAAGATGAGCACTGGCAATGTACTGTAAAGAATATGTGTGTATCGTGGGGTGCGGTAGACATTCTGGATTTCTATGTAAGGCCTGACAAACCAATAATCACAAAAGCTGAGCTTCAATAAGTGAGGCAAAACCAACACAAGTAATGAAGTGCTGGGTTAATGCAATGATGAAGGGAAACAGCACTGAAGCCATTACATTCTGACCATTTGCAATTTCTACATCGGTTTAAGGTGTCTTGTGATTTATACAGATCTGATCAGAGCGGATCCTCTTGTCTCACATCACCCAAAACTGTGTATTTGGATATCTTGGGTTATTTCCCAGACTGTATGTCACTACAGACTTTTCAGCCCATCTTTGTTTGGGTCAGTGTTTCCTGTTACGTCCAAACTAAGTTCCCAGTGCTGCTCTGACTTGTTACTCCCCTAGTCCCAAGTAGGGCACTTATGCAGGCCTCTTTTTTTTCAGAATTAAAATTTGCACTTCATACACTGTGTTAGCAACCTTTNAAAAAAAAAAAAAAAAAAAAAAAAAAAAAAAAAAAAAAAAAAAAAAAAAAAAAAAAAAACAAACCTTTTTTTTAATAGAGAGAAAGAATTAGGGCCAAGAGGGGGAAAGCAGATGGTGAATTGATGGAGCCATCCAGTATAAAGTTTCTTAAAAATGTTGGGTTTCAAGCCATGAAAAGAGAGGTTGCAAAGAATTTTAATTTCCAGGCAAATCTTGATGCTCCAGCATTTCCTGTATAAAGCAAACAAACAATACCAAAAAATCAAATCCCCATATGTAATAAGCTATCTTCTGCCATCTTTCCTTACTTTCCTTTTTAGTCTGTAAGGTAATAGTAATTACCTCTGAAGTAGCAATAATAGTACATAGTATTCTCCTTAATATGAAAAAGTTAATTTTAGATAAATTTTATATATGTGTGCATGTATATATATGCTTATGGGAAGATTTAAAAACAGTCTTTATTTTTCATGTAGTTTTTTAGTAAATCTGAAGTCAAGTAATGTCATTTTCCTCCTTTTTTTCAGTACATTTTATATAAAAGGCACTGAAAGACTTGAAAATAACTTGTGCTGAAATTGGAGGGAGAGATAGAAAGAAAGACTCTCTTCCTTCCTTAAGCATTTTTAGAAAGGAAATTCTTACAGGCAAAGCAGAATAACACAAGAACTATATTAGGTGTAACAGGAGATTGAAAGGGAGGAAATGTAAATCTGGCATCAGCACTATGTTTGGAGGAAAAAATCAATTAACCTGCATGAGTTAGGGAGAGGTGAAAGGATTAAAGAGGCTTCAGGTTCAAAGCTGCTTGTCTTATTCTCACTATTGAGTACCTCCAGTGGGTGTCAGAGGCAAAAAAAAATGAATGTGAAGAGGAAATAAAGGAAATGAAAAAGGAGATACACATCTAGTAGAATGTGCATTGTTATCTAGGGAAATAAACATAGCAGAATAAACTACACTGGCAATTATTTCATCAGAGTCTATTTCCATCCAGGACTATTCTGAAGTGATCTCTTTCTGAACTCTTCACTGAGCTTTTCTCTAGAAACTCTTTCAAAACTTAACAAATTATAGGTGTTTTCATACATGTTTGGTCAATTTGAATAGGTTCTTTATAGGTGGAAGCAATAGGCTGCTTACAGCATAGCACTATCTAATACATTCTAGATGTGTGATTGCACCCATAATTCATGCTGTTTACCTTCTCTCTGTGCTTCTGTGAATTCTTAAATCATCTTTTAACGCACAGAAAGTGGAACTGGCTGAGGAAAACAGATCTGCGACACATCATGAACTTATGAAGGCTGTAAGGTAACTAGAGAAGGAAGTATGATCTAAACTCTTAATTGATAACATTTTATCTTCAGTGTCACTATTGAATCAGTATTGACAAGATGAGCACTGGCAATGTACTGTAAAGAGTATGTGTATATCGTGGGGTGTGATAGACATTCTGGATTTCTATGTAAGGCCTGACAAACCAATAATCACAAAAGCTGAGCTTCAATAAGTGAGGCAAAACCAGCACAAGTAATGAAGTGCTGGGTTAATGCAATGATGAAGGGAAACAGCACTGAAGCCATTACATTCTGACCATTTGCAATTTCTACATCGGTTTAAGGTGTCTTGTGATTTATACAGATCTGATCAGAGCGGATCCTCTTGTCTCACATCATCCAAAACTGTGTATTTGGATATCTTGGGTTATTTCCCAGACTGTATGTCACTACAGACTTTTCAGCCCATCTTTGTTTGGGTCAGTGTTTCCTGTTACGTCCAAACTAAGTTCCCAGTGCTGCTCTGACTTGTTACTCCCCTAGTCCCAAGTAGGGCACTTATGCAGGCCTCTTTTTTTTCAGAATTAA
>NW_020956633.1:61831-94820 GCF_003031625.1 Empidonax traillii
GTATTTGGATATCTTGGGTTATTTCCCAGACTGTATGTCACTACAGACTTTTCAGCCCATCTTTGTTTGGGTCAGTGTTTCCTGTTACGTCCAAACTAAGTTCCCAGTGCTGCTCTGACTTGTTACTCCCCTAGTCCCAAGTAGGGCACTTATGCAGGCCTCTTTTTTTTCAGAATTAAAATTTGCACTTCATACACTGTGTTAGCAACCTTTTCATGCCCTTAAAACTGATTTTCAAGTTTTGTCCATCACATTCATCACAATCAAGTAAATTTGTTTTCTGAAGTGCCTAAAATAAGGTTTTGTATTTTATATAGTGAAAATTACTAGTTTATATTACAAATAAGAGGAGAAAAAGGGCAAGATATTAGAACTCCTTCAAGCATAGAGTGGGAAAACGAACTGTTTCTCTTAGTGGCCTGTCTTGCATAGGTGGAAACTCTTTTATCCATGAATCACTCATTCCTGCTAACAGAAAGTGCTCATGGGTTTTGTGCTCTTGTTTGGAGTGATTTCTTTGAAATATCTCAACCTTCCAGTGATTAAAGGACTTGAACAAAACTCTACATCTGACTACAGTTGATCTGTAAGAACTCTAGGAAGACTAATTCAGATCTGACACTTTCAGAGTAATTTCTGGAAAAAATCAGGGGCTGATCTTGGTTCAGCTGTGGGTACAACTCTCCTTGGCCTGTGTGTAAGACATTAATTTCAAAATAGGAGAAAAGACAAACACTCTGTATTCAGAATCTAAAAATGCTTCTGTCTTCTAACTATCAAACAGAAGGACCATGAATAACTCAATTTATGTTAGGAGAGTTCATAATTCAGGATATATTGATCAAATATTTAAAACCTAAACAGCGCATTTTTTTTTTTTCTCTTCTTAGAGGTACTTCCAGCACCCCAGTAGAATTTAACTCAATTATACACCTGGTCAGTACTTCTCCAGTTCAGAGGGCAGTCTGTTAATCCCTTAGAAATAAGCAGGAATCAGATGGCAACACTAGTCCTGCAGACAGTGCTGTTGGCATACAAAGAAACTTCAGACAGAGTTGGGTTTAGTAGAGAACCTTTTCCATTTTCCTAAATTCAGTACAGTTACAGCTGTGCAAGAGACTGAGAGAACAGTGTCACTAGTGTAAAATTCACCAATTGTCACTCTTAATCATGCCTGCATGGATAATTCATAAATATATTTCACAGACAAGAGAGGAAAAAAGACTGAACAAAGAAAAGAATTCTTTACAAAACAACTAAAATATAATTAGGCAATGTATTTAACATGCTTATTGCCAATGTGATTTTTAGTTACAGAGCTAAATAATGTCTCCCTTTGGAGAAGAGGAGGCAGGGGAGTGATGAAAAAGAAAACCCTCACTTTGTGATATCCCATGCGGTGAATGATTCTGTTCTAACAATGTCTCCCACAAAGGGTGTAAGAACAGAGATGAGGAAGGTCAGACAAAAAGAGGGCCAGAGCTGCTCACACTGTGTTCACAGGAGCTTCTGAGATCCCGCTTTAAAAAGAATTGTGGCTGTACTTCATCTCCCAAAAAAGACTCAGTGCAACACACGGAGAGTCCCCTCCAACTCCTCAGAGCACACTCCTGCTTCCTGACGGCAGCAAGCTGTGTACTGTATAAACTTGATAGTTTTGGTCAAACTGGGTTCAGATACCTCTTGATGTGGGACTGAACCAACTCCTGACCTCACAGTCACTCTGATGGTTCCTCTGTTTTTCTCTGTTACCCCTAAAGAAGTAAGTTAACAAGTACTGAGCAATATTTTTATCTTACTACATGACAGCTGTGGGAGGACATAAGATTTTCATACCAGTTGTACTAATAATAATTTTTAATTTTTTTTTTATTCTAGAAGTTAAGTTGACACACAAACATGAAATGAACCTTCTGAGAAGGCACCAAAGGACTACAGAGTGAAATACTTAGCATATTATAAAATCTCTGATTTCCACGTCTACAGGACTGTTACCTGTAGTGCAAAAAATATCCTATGCTAATATTCATTCATGATCAATCTGTTTAAAAGACATCCTGTCCTGCACTTCAGTCACTACAGAGTTATCATCTGATAGTGTGTATGTACCTTCAACAGCCATTAATTATAACCTGTCAAGAGTGTTATATTATTTACCTGTAAAATCTTGAGCAAATGGAAAATGTGCCTGGGTCTTCTGGACTTGAAAATAGAATAAAATCCTCTACCTCAGCTAGAAGTGAATCAAAGCTTTAGGAAAGCTCTGCAGGTGTTTTTAAGTTAGCACAGTACTGAATTTACTTAATGTAACAATGTATGACTTAATTGAAAGCCAACTCAAACCATATTCTTCTTCTTCTCCTTGGTCTGAGATTATAAAATTTCTCAGTCTGTGATAACCTACAATTAATTTTCTACAGCAAGAAAACAATTTATTCTATCAAGATGATACACTTCCTGAGTCACAAACTGCTTATGACTTCAAACTCCCCATTGCTTTAAAACCAAATCATCAGATAAAATTTTACTTTGTAAAGCAGAAAGGAAGTCCACACTTGAACAGATCACACTAATTCAGGAACTGATCTCTTCCTGCTAGTCTTCCTTAGCACTTGTTTTAGGCACAGAGGTGGTGCACATTCCCCCAGAACACAGTTGTTCGTGGCTGTGTCAAAGGGGTCCTCTAGTGCTGAGGTGCATATTCTTTATTCAGCTGAGTGTTCAAAACAAAGACATTCCTTAATCTCAGCAGATGCTTCCAAAGGTTGTGTTTCAAACAGTACTTGGTCATTTGCAGATTCCTTTGCTGGACTTTGTTCAGAATTCAAATATTCAGCCTTTGGCCATTCAGAGTCAAATGTTTTCCATTCAGTGTTTCTCTCAGTCTGTGACTGTCAGATTTCCATCTTTCTGGAGAACTGTACCTATGTCATTGTTTCATTAATAAGTTCCCTGGGATGGCCCTTACTCATTGCTGCCCTCCCGAGATAACATGGTGAATAAAAACCAGGGCTTTTCATTACTCCTTTTAAGCATTGCTAGGTCCCATTTTCAGTCAGTGCTCTTCCTGCAGATTGTGGATATCTAGGGAATGATGGTGAACCTGATCCTGCCGAGTCTAATCTGAAGTGAAGCAGTAAAGCACTCGGACAGTGCCGTAGGTGCAGAGCACATGAGTTACTCAATGCACTTGCTTACTTAGGAGTACTATTCCATGGCCAAGCTAGTTTTGCCTGCCTCAAAAACAGAGCTCTAAGCAGTGCTTTAGTTATGGAGATACATTGGACATACACTTGGACAGATCTTCAGGTGACAGTGCTAACTCTGAAATGGTAACCTTTAAAGGTACCAGAAACGAAAATAGCCTACCTACCTGTGAAAGCCTTGTAGGCATCTCCAGAAACTAATAGAAGTGAAAGGAAATGTCAGTGGAAAGTCTTGTAAAGAATGTTCCAGACTATAATTTTGTTGAAACTCATATTAATTATCAGCTTTTAAAACAATTTAAAAAAAAAAAAAAACAACCTACAAAGAATGTCTGCTGCATCCTTAAATGAATGGTAATACAGCACAATATACTTCTACTGGCATTACAGACATTTATAATCTGCTATAAAGCATATAATAGGGATAAACATTGTCCTGCTTCCTTTAGGAATAGACAACCAAGAAATTTCCTCATCCTGATCTTACATCCACCATGCTGTTGAGTACAGTAAAACCAAACTATGATAGAAACTCCACTCCTGATTTAGTTATTGCAGTGTCTCTGATTTTTTACCTGTAAAGTCAATTCTAGACCAACAATAGGCTGAAGGAAAATTAACTTAAGAGATCACAATCCATTGCTATGAGCAGATTGAAGAGAACAAACTAAAGTTGTAATAGCATTATTAAAATATGTCCACAGACTATTCACTGGTTTTGTTTCATTTTGTTTGGTTTTTTATGTTTCTTTGTTTGAGGTATTTTTTTAATCAGTTGGACCAATGGAACTGTATAGATGAACACCTAATTTTTGAGAAAATATAGAGCATAGGTTATACATGGTGTGTGTAGGCAAGATTTGTAAGTTAAAAGTGAAGGGAGAGGAAAGTTATAGATGAGTTGGCTTAACTTCAATATCTGTAAAAGTATTGAAAGTATCAGTCTATTTTTAAGCTCTTTAGAAAACAACAGAGATGACTAAGAGGCAGCATAGATCTGTAAAGAGCAGATCATGGACAACTAATCTAATTTTGTCTGATAGTGCAGCAGCCTCTTTGGATAAAGTAGCAACAGAAGGACTGTAGCCTGACTTTCATCCTGGCACTCTTGCAGCATCCTCATAACTCTGGGGTACAGGGTCTAGCTCTCAAATGGGTGAGACAATGTTTTAAAATTGTCCAGTCATTCATTGCTTAGTTCATCCTTCTGCTTTAACAGGGCTCTAAAATGTTCTATCACGAATGTTGGTGATGTTCAATATTTTTATGAATGGTTATTCAAAGTTGCAGATGACAGCAATGGGAAAGGAAGTGAGAATATGCAAAAAAAACCCAGTGGAAGATTCAAAATGACAAATTCAAAACCTTGATTAAAAAGACATTATGCTTGTTCTCATTGAAAACCAGTGCATTACAGTTTGATAAGAGCATGCTGCTAATTCACCAAATGAGGTAAAATTGGAAATCCTTCAGAAAAGGACCTGGCAGTTATAAGAAATCCCACATAAATCCCAAGTGACAAATATCACCCACGCAATATGTGGCAATAATGTCATGGATGCAGTGCCCAGCCCCACGATATATTTTGCAGCCTGGAAATTAATGGAATTTTTCTCCATTGTACTCAGCATGGGAAAGACTGTCTGTTGTGTTCCAGTCTGGACACTCCACTATAGGGAAATGTAAATTGACCAAGAAAACTTCAAAGGAAATCCTCCGAACTTTCAGGAAAAGAAGGAAGAAAGAAATAGGAATGTGTAGCATCAAGAGGGTGATGTGAAAATGTTTTCCAGTACGGTATGTAAGGAGGTAGGGAACTTATTCTCCCTCTCTAGGACGGGTAAAATAAGCAAGCATCATCTTAAAATATACTAAGGAAGATTTAAGTTTGACAAAGACAAACTTCCTAGTGAAAAATGTCACAAAGCATTTAACTAAATTTTTTTAGCTTTCAAAGCATTGCTTGCACCCATGGCCTGTATTTCTGTTACGTGGATGAAGGAGTTCTACCTTGATATATTCATAGATTTGAGGGTCTTTCAAATCCAAACTAAACCCCTTGGTCTTTTACTCACACTGTAATTTCAAATTCCCTGAAGGGCTCAAAACATATGTACAGTACATGTAGCCATCTTGTTTTGCATCTCGTAAAAAGTCTGAACAGAAATCATTCCCAGCCCAAAATCTGGATGTGAATACCCTGGAAATTTTTGGAGAGGATTTCAGCCCTGTATGCAAGCTTGAATTATGCATCCTAAATCCCTATCTGATTTGGAGCTATTTTGTGCAAGAAAGCATTTGGAATTAATTATATTTTTTTGCAGTTTTTAATTAGAAAAAGAATCTGACTGATTACATTCTCCTCTTCAATTAACTAAAATAATTTCACTTCTGGGCTTATACCTCGCATGCCAAATTGCAACTAAATGTGCATAGTACAGCCTGATGGTAGTACCCCTAAAAATAGAGGTTTAAAACAGGAATGCTCTGCCAATTTAAGCTACATGAGAATAAACAATAATGCTCTAATGCTTCAGGACAATCTAAGATTCTTTTTTCTCCTCTATTTGTTCCCAGAAGAACACTTAGTTTTATATAATGCATGAATACCAAGATTTGTGGTGGGAATACTTCACGTCTACAAATGGCTGTCCCACTGGGATTTGTAGCACTGTTTCAGATTTCTGTTTCCTGCTTCAGATTTCTGATTCAGTTTCCTGACGTTTCACCATCACACCAAATGCCTTTTCAGAAGGGTTCTGTTTTAGTACTTTTTCTGCATTATACACAGTTTTCTTTATATACCTGGATTGGATTACATGGAATCACACTGTCAAATTAATTGAAAAACACAGTCTTGTCATAGCAAAAACATATGGATAAAACAGGCAGCAAGTCATCGGCATATAATAAATATGATTTGTTGTTTTAAGGAATAATTTATGTTTATTTTAAATCTTCTTGGATCCTTTTTGACGAGGAAGACAGATGTTTCCATTTGTACTCATAGATTACTTCAAATACTGAGAAATGAATATATGATTGAAAATCAAGTCAGTTTTGTCTATGCCAACAGAGAACCACACAACCCCATTTGTTGTCAATATATTTTATGATCTAGTACCCTGCTTCAGGTTTCTCCTTAATAAGACTCATTCAGTTTAAAGCAGGATTCTCAGTTTTTGTAGTTCCAAAAACCCCCAGTCATCATCTTTAGGTGTTTCTGCAGATCCTCACATCCTCCCTTATGTCTTGATCCTGCTGTCTCACTCTGCCCTGCAGCTCTGAGTCGGTGCCTTTTCAGTCAGTTCACACACAGCTAAAATTGCTGTCTAGATTCATCAGATCATATCTTGGTTACTACATATTCCTTTTCTCTTGCCTGTAGTGATGGAATCTTGCTCTCTGCATGTCTATACAGGTTCATATTTCTAGCTCATCGTTCAGTTTTTCATCTCTCCACTGATTTTTCCGTTGCCTCAAAGAGAAGGCACCTGTCCTTACCTTCAAGATTGTGACCCCCCTGCAACTTATTCTCATTTGTTCATACCAGAGAATTTATTGTTGAATCTGGTCATCATTTCTTTGTCAACATGACTGAAAAATTAATCAGTATTTTTGGGCTTTGTCTTACAGGGACACCATACCTGGGAATCGCTCTCCAAAAAGTTCTGCAAGTCATTCTTTAAACATTCATTTGACCTCTGAAATATTTGGCAAACATTGAACTGCCAGTGAAGGGAAACCATTGGCTCATGTTAATCTGAATGGTTTCCCCTGTGGTTCTAGAGCCTAGTAGTGGGTAGTGGATGATTCTGTATTCACTAAACCGCTAGTATTTAAACCAGTCTTGTAAAATATTTGGAAGTAAAGATTAATTTTTGTTCTGAGCTTGTAGATCACTTAGAAATATGTGGGGGCATTAGAATATATTTAGTAATTCTGTAGAGTTCTTGTATTATGATAATTACAGCTGTAATTATGTTTAATGTCAATTTTGTTTTCAGCATCTTATTTTGTCTGTTCTTTCAGGTGTCCTTTTGTTGTTATACACACAGAAAACACTGATTTACTTTTGCTCAAACATTTTGGATTAGTTGTTCTTTTTCTGTATCATGTAGACCCTCTGTGTCTTCACTGCTACAGAGACTAAATACACAATATATCCAATATAAACAAACCAAGTGCAACCTAAAAAAGATAACATAGACTTTGTAGTGGTTGTATTAAGGGCTGCCAGGATTGAATGAGGCATGTTACCTGTTCTAATAGGTCACATAATTATTTGAACTCCCAAACTCTGATGTATTAACCTGTAGAAAAATCTGTCTTCATTTAGAAGAACTGTGGAAAATTCCTTTGGCATTTTCTGTAGGAAGTGGCATAAATGTGCACACGTAGAGTTCTGCAAATTATATATTTTCTTTTGTGCTCATCTCTTCCTGAGAAGTTTTCCCCTTTTTGTTTCACTCTTCAGTCTCCAAGTGATTTGATATTCCTCAGATTGTTATTCTACTTAAAACTTACTTATTTATCACAGAATATTGGCAGGGACCCACAAGTATCATTGGCTCCAGTTTTTAAGGGAATGGCCTGGACAGGGATTGAACCCCCAAGCCTGGAATTATTAGCACTGTGCTCTAACCAACTGAGCTAATCTTAATGTCTTCATACATCAGCTGACTTCCTAAACACCTCTCTAGATTTGTTGCAAGGAAAATATGAGAGAAATCAAAATACTATCAGTTTTTGCTACATACTGATGTACAACAAAGCATGAAAATAATTATCATCCATAAATCTGGAAAAATAAAATGTAGAGTCAGATAACCTGGGGTCATTCAGAGTGTGCTTGTCAAAACCAGCTGAATCAATGCCTGTTCTCACAAGACACACTGAGCTCTGTCTTGGGTTGGCACGATTCTAACAGCATGACAGTCTTTTTTCTAGGCAGAAACTAATCAGCTCCTCACTGAGACTTAAGGGAACTTCTAGTTAATAATCACTGGGACAATTGGTCCTAATTCAAGGAGCTGAATCACTGAATTGGAAAGTCAAAAGAGATCTCATTTTCAGCACAGACGGTTCTCACCTATGTAGTATTAGGATTTGCATTTTTGCCAGCTTTGGAAAGGGGCAGAGTGCAATGATGGGGAAATTTAAGGGACAGCTAGACAGCATTTGATCCAATATGAGCTCATCCAACAACTCACTGCTGCTGAGAGGATCCTTAGGCTCATCCCTGGTTTTAATATGGTTCTGTGCCCAATGCCAGCTCTGGCACTCATGGCCTCACAGTGAATTGCTTCAACCCACTGTATCAGCAGTGAAAAAGATTATTGACTGTGCTACAAGGGTCATGTTCTTCCAGCAGTAACAGGCTGTCTCAGCTTCCTTTGAAGGAAGAATAGGAAACCCTTCCCTGAGACCTTCTCCAGCTGCATTCCTGCCTCCAGTTTTGGTGTATCACCCTTTTGCACTGTTAAGGCAGGGATTGGCTATCCACTTGGTGCCTTTTTCCTCAATAGACTAAAGCTAAATAGAGAAGGCTGAAGGACAGAAGTCAAGCAGGAGCCCTGACTCAGCACTTTTGAAATGCAACTTTGTATCCTACATAGTCAAGCAATCCCAAAACAGGAGACAAGCTGGGATAGGCAGGGAAGGAGAGAGAGGGAGACCAGTATTTATCCTTCCCACAACTCATCACTCTTCACTTTTTGTAAGTTTGTCTCACTCCTCCCATGAGGAGTCAGGTTATCACTTTTGACCCTTTTATTCTACTTGGCCACCTTTCCATTGCCCCTTGCTTTGCACTTATTCTGCCACAGTTACAACCTTGATTCTTTGTTTCCTTTGCAACTGAGGAGCCCTCTGCCAGCTCATGTATACATTGTTTTATGAGAGAAGAATCCTAAAACTCTACTAGCAAGTGTAAATTTGCCCTGAATCAGAGCCAGCCTTCACTGAACAAGCGATTTGAGCAACATTAGGAAAATATTATTTAAAGAATTAAGGTGGTTTTTCCCCTAATAATAAAATTCTGATTAGGGTTCAATGTCACCTGCTATTTCCCAGTTTCTTTTTGATAATGCACAACATCCATAACAAGAGAAAGAGAATTATTATCTGTGTAGGCTGTGGTTCTGCTTAAACCTCCAGCAAACTGCAGGAGGAATGATTCAACTGATGCCACGCAGTATTTTAAGACAGTCTCATTTCTGTAAGTTATTTCATTAACAGCATCAGTAGATATGAATGTGTACCATACCCCTGCAGTGTTTGCCATGAGTCCACATTCATTTCTTAATTTCTTGTTATTTTTCTATCTTTAAATCCCATTATTGACTGTGCTCTATGAGGTACTGCTTTACAGTTACTACTCTACATTATATACGTTTTTCTCAGTCAGATATATCTGTTTACCCTGAAGATGGTTCAAGTGCTTCTGAAAGAACAAAAACAGGCATTGGTTCAAAATTCCACTAGTCCATAAACTAATCATAACTGTAAATATCACACATTTGGTGCAGAGAAGTACATATGACTAATGAGGTTTCAGCCTCTGCTGCAGGCGGTCTTGTAATGAATGTCTTATAATGTACTGAAGAACGTTGCTACTTCCATCTGCTTTTCCTACATTATTTTATTTACTGCTATCAGTTAAGCTTAAAATCCAGTAACATTTTCTTCCTTTAATTCTAAAATGGCAAAGGCTCATGATCTTGTACCTTGCTGCTCTCACCCGGTTTCATTGCCAGTTCCATCAGCTTCTGCCTCTTTGTGCCGCTTCCTTTCCACCTGCACTGTTGGTGCCTTGGCATGGGTAAGTGTAGCAGTCTTTCAGAGCTGCAGAACATTTCTCTTCTCCAAATTTTGAGGCACCTCCTTCATCAAAGTGCAACTGTGGTGGCAAACCAGGAAATGCTGGAAACCAGAGCCCACCTGAGGACTGAGATCTTGGGACTCTGGGCTTTTAGAAAGCTGATGGGACTCAGTTAGAAGAAGCTGTTATGGATGAAAAGCAAGGAGTACCTTGAGCAGAAGACAATTTATCTCCATTGTGCTTGGAGAGAAGACAAAGAGGATATAGCCATGTCTCAACATGAGATATATACTCCATAGGAGATGTTGATACTCTTGTTCACCTCAGCTGAAATAAATTGCAGTTAAGCTTGTCTAGACTGAGTAATTAAAAACATAGTGAGACAAATTATTTATCCTTTAAGTTGTCATCAAATCAGGAAATGTTTACACATAAAAGACCCCTTGATGGGCTCTTCTGCATAGATTTGTACGTTTTTTCATCTCTCTCCTTCAGCAACTGCTGAAGTACATCAATCATTTTGGAGTGGAAACAGGAGATGGCTAGACCACATTTCCCTCAGGATCAAAGCCAGACTGTTGAATTTAGAGCAGTCAGGTTGCTCTTACCTGGCTGAGAGCTGGAGCTGTAACTATCAGCTGACCTTTGCAGTGTATCTAAGCATGTATCTCTAAACATGGTGTAAGTAGCTGTGAAACAATTGCTCATATTTTTACAAGTGTGTGAAGAAAGAGCTGCTGTGGTTAGCTGTTATGCTTCTGCTGGATTCCTAGTCTTTCACCTGCCTGTATTACGTGCCTATGGTGTGTTGACTGCATAATCATTGCAGTTTTAGAGTCCATATTTGTAACCCTTTAAAGTGTGTACTAAAGACTATTCAGGAGTCCTCAAAGGAAAGTTTAAGACTGTGCAGGTGGGCAACTGTCAGTAAAAAAAGAGTGAAGGTGTCTTTTTAACTAGTTAAAATCATGTTGTGTAATTGTAGAAATAGACTATAAAATATTGTTGGAGTATTTATCCCCAGCTTCTGATTCAGTTGGTAAAGCCTTTGGTTTGCCTCCTGTCGAAGAGACTTCAGTTCTGTCTGTCCGTTGAATACAGTGGCAACCCTGGAAGAAACGTGTAAAGGAAATATATTTATGTAGCATTGAAAAGTCCTAATTTATTATGAAAAATAAAATTCCAAAATTTTTGTAGGGATACACCTTTTCCTTTTTCTTCTGAGTTCTGGGCCATTGGATCTACTCTACAAAGTGTAGTCTGTAAAGACTACACTTTGTTTTACTTTACAAAATGGCAACAAAAGGAATGAGCACAGTAGTGATACCAAGGTAGTGTTTAGTGCCAGAGAGGGACAGCTTGGATCCCAAAGCAGTTTCAGTCCAGCCTTCTAGGGGAGCCTAATGGATGTCTCTGCAAAGTGCTTCCCTGCAAGGTGTAGCTGTAGTCTGTGTTGTATCTGGAATTTATGTGGTTCACTGAAATGGAAGAGCAAAAAGTTGATCACCTGCTTCGATAGACTCGCTTGAGCTAATATTTGTCAGCCAGTTTGCAAGGCAACTTCAGGAGACAGAGGGAACATTTCACTGATTTGGAAATAGATGAGATTTAACAGAATGAGGACATTGTACTCCATCCTCTAGTGACTGATTATTCCTAGGAAAATTGAGGCTTCCAGATAAAGATCCTGTATCTTTGGGGAGAACCAAAGGGAAGCGCTGAGAAACCAACTCTGAGGAAAAGGATTCTTTTCCTATCACAGGAACCGTTGCTCTTTTACATCTATTGTTGGCTGATGATTGTTTTTGACTGTTGCATGTTTTTATAGTTTTTACTCATGGTCTGGATGAACTGGAAGTCTTGATCTTTTGCGTGAGTTTTGTTGACTTCCACTGAACTTTAGATATTGTCTGACATGCTTTGCTGAACTCTACATCCAGCCTGCATCTGGGCTCGATATGGGAATCCAGGTCCTTCTGAAAAATCAATCAGACTCTTGAGTAATATTTAAAATTCTCCTTAGAAACTTCCCTTTGTCTGAATTTCTGAACGTGTGTATGTGCTTACCTCTAGTATATTTTTCATGATAGCAGAAAAATATGTGAGGACAGATCAGTAGGATGATTGCTACAGTGGGGAGTAATTCCAGTGGGGAAAAGGCAGTTCTTCAGATCCAGGCACTGGTATAGTGGTGTTCTCAGGTAGAGTTAAAAAAGTAGTTCCATCTCCTCATTGAGCTCCCCACGAAAGGGGAAGAGTCAATCACTGCCTGAGGAATCAGGAGTTACTTGAGCAACTCCTCAAGGCTGTTGTTGACAGACATCATTCAGGACTCTAGTGGCTGCAGAAGGAATTGGGAAGGAATCTGAGGCATTTCCCAGCTCCAAACTGTAGCAAGAGTCCTGACCTGCAGAGCAGGAACTCCTTTGGTGAACAGGGAAATAATACCTTCTGGCCAAACAGGTTATCAGTTTAATATACATCTCAGTCTGACCTCAGCAAATCTTGCATTTCCTGACAGTCTCTAGGTGAATGGCTAGAAACTGAGTGCTCTTGCACACCATGTTTGCTGAGATAGCTTTAATCAACAGTCCAGCTGGAGAAAACAGCACTTCTGGGCCTTTTAAAACTGGTCAGTAATCAAGTGTAGCAAGCTTGATTATGTCCATGGAGCTCACCAGTGAATACTGATTGTGAGAGAGACATAAAACTGGGATTTAAAGGCCAGCAGAAATCTGGAATCTTGCTCATGGTAGATTGAACAGTACTTATGAAAAATATCATGTTCAGGAAGTGATCACTGAGCCATGATCTCAGTATGAAGGCTGAGAACCCAACAGTATGTGGTTCTGTTTTATTTTCTTTCTCCTGCATTTCAATGAAGAATAAAATTTCCCCAGATAACTCCTACTCACTGAGAAAAAGTAAAAAATTATGATCAGATTTTGCCCTGGTCAGCTGGAACTTTACTGCTGTGCTGGTTTAACAGAAGTCATTGAAGGAAACTCATCTCCCTCTTTCATGTCATGACTTCTTTTCAGCAGCAGGATTTTATATGGGACCAGAAAATTCTCTACTGAATGGCAGGAGCAGTTACTGTTTGTTGGATGTGAGCTTAATGGATGAGCAGCCCTGAGTTTATTTGCCAGAAATATCAAATGCTAACGAACAGCTTGCTGTAGTTCTGGCCTTGGCTTCCATCATTAACCTGATTAGGCAGAAATATCTGTAATGTTCTTGGATGTTCTTTCACTACTATGAGAAGGTCGTTAAACAAAAGGCATATATTGTTCAAGCTCCACTGGGATTTCTTTTCATTTCAAACAGGTAAGGAAGGATTTCATGTTTCATTTTGAAATGCAAATTTTTTATATGAGTTGGCAGCTTCTCAACTCCAAGCAGGCAGAGCCTGAATGGACTGGATTGTATTGCTAACTTTTTTGTTGCTTTCAGTTTAATTGTAAAATTTGCAGGGTTGATTGGATTGATGTTTTTTAGCTTCAAGTATGACCTTCACCCTTTAAAGGTCACTTGAACATAATTTGTTTGGTTTTTTTCCAGATATTTGCTTTTAAATTATTACGAATTCCATCAAATACATGCTTTTCTACTGTTTGTTATTGACATAAACAACTGTATTGTAATAGTAGTTTAATTGACCATCATGGCAAGAAGCTCAAAACTCACAGAGGAAGTATGAATAGGTGAATTGGGAGAAAACAGAGACTGCTTGGAGAAAGTTTATAGCAGGAATTGGTAGAGCTCTATGGTATGTTATAGATTTCAGCAGTGAGGAAAATCTCTGTTTATTCCTTTAAACACAGTTATCTGAGTCTGGTTTATTTGACTTTGATACATCCGTGAGAAGACCCATCAAGTTCAGAAAGAAGTGTTGCAAGTTCATAATTTTGAGTTACACTGTTCAACTTTTCATGAAGAGATGAGTTTTTAAGTTCTTGGCAGGCATTTCTCACCTTCCCCCCCATAACATGTTTTATCTGGATATTATATGTGCATTGTGAGTGATGGATGGAGCAGCTTCTCCCATGGCAAAGCTTGGGGAGAGGGAGCAGATAGAGTTCACCATTTTGGGAAGTGATTTTTGTGGTGTGTGAGTAATGAGGAACCTCAAACTTAAATAAGCTTATTTTTTCCTTTAAAAAAAAAAAAAAAAACAAAACAAAAAAAAAACAAATCTGAGTTTATCTACCAGGAGGCTACTGGTAGTGCTGAGAAGTATGGACAGATGCATATGCTTAAACAGACTTTTTCCCAGGAAACCCACTTTTACTACATAAATGTTCTTATTAACTATTTTGCTACCTTCATTTTTGGAAATTGAACTATGAAGCCTAAACCACAATCCCAAGCTACCTCCAAGCTGACAACACCTTAATAGTGTCAAAAGCTTCACTTCCCACTTGACAGTCTCTGATGTTTTTATGTGGCTGTTAGTACAAAATACTGCAGTGTGCTGCATAATAAAAATGGAGAGTAAATAAAATAGATGTTGATATGGAGTTGAGTAATGTGAGAGGTTTTGAAGGGACTATTATTAAATGGCATAAGAAATTCTAAATGACCTGTACTATTTTCATATTTAATTCAGTAAAAGAATTAATTATTCAGCAGTTGGGGATGCTGTATATTTTCCACTCTAGTGCACTGGCAAATCACAGAATCCAGTGGTCTATTCCAAATGAACAGGGCCACTTAGTCATCAAAATACATATGCAATGCAGTCAGCTTACTGAGTTAGATCTGGGCAATTAATGGATCAAACATGTTTTGGAACAAATTTGATGACCTTGTTCCCACAGGATATTTGCACCAGCATTTATCCTGAATCCACTGAGGCTGTAAATGGACAGAGAATTTCTCAGACTGTCACTGGCCCATGATTGTGGCCCACGTTAAGTGAAGTTGAGAGTGTGGCTGCCTGCTCCAGCCCAGGGCTCCCTCCTGCCTGGCTGCTCCTCCGTGGAGCTCAGCCTGGGGACCTGGAGCCTCTCTCCAGGCTAAGGGACACAGCTGCCACTTCCCTGGGTGCCACTTCAGCCAGCAGCGAAGCTGAACATGGAGCCCAGAGGATGCTGACAGGGCCAGGCACAGAGTGGGACATGGACAAGGTGGGACATTCTACATCACCTGTCTGTAAGACTCAGACAAAACATAAACACGCACAGTCAAGTCTCCTTCCCCCTTCTCAGCTGGCCAAGACAGCAGATCACTGGAGAAAGCACAAACACGCACGCACACACACACACACAGAATGCTCTCTGGGTTCACAAGAACAGGAACATCCATGGATCTCTGGAGTATCAGCTCTTCCTGCCTTTTTGGTTGCATTTCAGGAATAACAGTAACACTGAGTTTGTGCATCAATAATATCAAGGTACGGAATCATCACAGCAAATCGCAGTATCTTCAGATTGCAGAAAGAAAGAGCTTATCCTGGGGATTGGTTGAATGCAGGGCTCAGACAGGGCAGCTACAGAGGCCCTTCCTCTTGGGGACTTGGTGCCAGATGGAGGTGGTTGGCAGGTCTTGGACAGGGAGAGGTGCTGCAGCATTTCACAGCTACTGAATAACCAACATATGAAACTAAACCAAAATGTGAAGTGGGGGCCAAAAAGCATAACCTAAATAATTCCTGGGGCTTGACACACTTGTTGTGAAAAAATAAAAATATTGCCTATTTGGGTTTTAACTTTTTGAGATTTGTTGTGTCCCCCAGTACTCCATGCCCACCCCCCCACACCCATCTAGAGCTTTGGGGGTTTAAAGATAAATAGTTTCAATGAAAATTTAAATAAGTTCCTCTGAATAAATCAACCCATATCCTCTTTAGGTTCTTGAGTATAGTACTCTACCTGAATGTCATACTTTGAATTTCTATTAAGATGCCTGAAAATATGATTGGCCATCAATAAAATAAAATGCATCCATCAATTTGTAAAAAATAAAATCCAGTGGAGAATGATATCCAGTAAGCAAAACAAAATATCCCAAGCTTATTTTGTTATGAATGACAAAAGGGACACTGAGAGCTCTGTCTTCTGCTCCTTGCACATGTCTGTGGTACAGATCCTGCATGTCTCTGCTGACAGCACAGCTCAAAATTCTTCAGTACAGGGAAGAATACTTGTAAGACTGCAAAGCTAAGGTTTGAAATTTACTGAAATTTGGGGCTGTAAAAGTTGCTTCTTTAGAATGAGGAGCCCAGGACTTTGTGTGCTCTGCCAGCATTGCTGACACGCTCTCCATCTGCTCTATTTCTTGGTTTCTGTATCTGTAAAATGCAGTAATATTGTTTGGGAGGAGTAGGAAGCACAACACTCTTACATTTTTGAAATCCTTTTTTTTTTTTTAGAGTTTTTACATCTCTAGATTAAATTTGACTAGAAAGCTGAACTGTTTATTGACTCCTTAGGCGGCAGGGTCCCTGTATTCTTGTGGGGTCTGAACAAATACCTACCTTTAAGAGTTTTATTAACTTGCTCAGGTGGGTTATGGTCCCTCATATGGCAAGATCTGGATGCTACCTGGACAAATAAAAATCTGGACTCTTCCATCAAATTCACATATTGTTAAAAAAGATAAGTAAGGAGACACAGCAGAAGGATTTGCCGCTGACTGGGCATCCTAGGGACTGGAACAGAAGTAAAGAGAAGCATCTTATTAGTCCTGAATATTTTCCCATGGGGACCTCAGACTTTCTAAAAACACTGCAACAAATTTAACAATTCTTGATACAAAGCCTTAAAACTTTAGTTTCTTAAATACTGGTAATTGCTTTTAATCACACTTAAAAATTTGCATATAGTTCAAATTTTTGTGGCCTCTTAATGTAAGTTCTTTTTCATGTTGACTTATGAATGTGGATTTGAGATGCAAGCCCCAGTGTTTGTAGTTTGAAAACACTGGTCTTCAGCTATAATTTACAGGACATTTCTTCTGTGTGCTAGGAATTTTTTCTAGCCATCTAAGAGATGGGTTTGCTGACTTAAATGTTGTAAACATACCATCTTTGAGTACCTTGTAATTATTGATTGACTTATTTGTGCAAGTAGTGGCATGGCAATGCTGTGAAGGCATTCAGGAAAAATTGGGGTCTTGTTCTTGAAATGTATGTTCCCCACACCACCATCTGTGTGTAGTGTCTTTGCTTACATAAATTGTACAGGTAACTCAAAACAACAGCAATGAAAGGGTCTTTGAATGCTCATTGAATTGCAGTGGTTTGTCTTGCAAGCTTTCCTCGTGTAATTTATGGATTGGCTCAATGGACTGAGCATCTCTGCTTCTGTGGTTGGATTAATTAATTGCAGAATGCATTTGCTTTAAACCTCTTACCTTTTGTGCGAATGAGAAAAACTGAGGAAAATAGTCTCAACCTTCTGAGATTTCCTTCCTCTTCCTTTCTTTTTCTAACATCTCCAATGTTTAATTAAGGTTTTGCTGGCAGTATATGGAATTAGCATCTAGTGGTAATTAGTTTGTGTGATCATAATAATTTCAAGATGTATAGAAGTTTATTTCTGTGTCTGTTTAATTTGCTGCTCCGGAAATTATCTTAAAATGCATTGCTTTATAAAGGAACTTTACAGAATGAATTCCAGTCTCATTTATTCTCTCTTTCTGATTACAATATACCTTCTTGCTCTATCTATGTCAGTTATATTAAAATCATATTTAAGTAACCAAGACAGTTCAGCAGTGTTTTAAGTGTGAGCATAGGGATGAAACAACTCATAGAAGATAAATGTTTATTGTCAGTCTGTACAGGGAGTTACATGATGTAAAGTTTGCATTTGCTCAGATGATAATACCTGGCTACAGGTGACCTTTCAGCATCTCCCCCCTTCCTATTAAGTCTCTCATATTGCTTAAAATAAAGTGACTATTCGATAAAACTCAGCAAAATGCCTCAGGGCTACTCACTTCTGAAAAAACAAACTGAACCTATCAGATAAAGCTGTCAGGGCTTGGGCTTTATCTAATGCTGCACACTCTTTTATAAATTGATTCACTTTTCTGCCAGCCCAACATGTCCATGAAATAGCTTGGCTGCAGCTACAAGTACAATTATTATTCTGCCTGAGGTGATTTGTGTGGTCTTAGAGCCCAGCACACATCCATTTATACTCAAAGAGATGGTAGATAAGGTAGACACCAGCCTGCACTCCAGGCAGGCAGTGGCTCGCAGCTTTGCCATGATGTGATGGTGGCAAACCAGCCTCACTTCCCAGTGGGAATTGGTATCAGTGTGCAGGAAGCTGGTCAGGGCGACAGCCAAGGCACAGAGCCAGGCTCAGGGAACCATCCTGCGGGACAAGTGATACCCTGATACCTTCCCCCACACAAATCCTAACCCAGAGGAGTCTGACTGGTCCCTGACTTCAGGGAAGATCCCTCATGCTTATGGATACCTGCAGGCACTTACAAAAATATAGGGCATATACCTATTTTCTTGTATATATCAGAAATACATGTACTTATGTGTATGTGTGTTAAGATGGCTTTGTAATTGCATTGTTTGCAATTTTATATAAATCAAAGAAAGTAATTTTGTTGCAGGACATTTTTTTTTTATCTTCTTTTTTTCCCCCTCGGGAGTTAATGTTTAAGCTCATTACTTTCTTGGAATGGGAAAAAACATTAAATTTTAGGTGGACACTATCTTCCCATTAACAGATGTGTGTAACAGAAGTGTGTTACTTAGAGGACGTAACTTCTTGATATCTGTGCTGTGGATCTTGTATTTTCATTTCTTCCCCATGTAGCCTGAATAGACTTGTTTACTGATGTACAGAGGAATGCAGCATATGCCTTTATCTACTTAGCTCGGCAAAATCCAGCAAAGATTAAACATAGAGTAATCTTAAAATATAATGGCTGGATATAAAAATAAATTTACTATATAACTACAAAATCAGATATTAAATGCAGGTATAGGTGTAGTATTTGAAACTATTTCATTTTATTTAAATAAGAAAAAAAAAAAAACCTGCACTTAAACGTGTCAGGATTTCAAATTGCTAATATTCATTCAACCAGTTGTTTTTAAGGAAAGTGCAGATAACCAATAAAATAAGTAAATGAAATAAAAATATGACACTTTAAATAATCATTATAGGGTCGTCTTATCTTACAGATAGAATTACTTTGCCAGATGGCAATTGGAAACATGTTTTGCTAAAAATCTAATTTGAAATTTTGGGTGATGTGAGTAGTTGTGTAAAGTACACAACCTTTTCTTAAAGCAGAAAAAATAACCCTTGTGATACTTTCATGTCATTGCAGAGCTTGCTAACAGAGCTGTTTGTATTGCATTGTGTTAGAATATTGATCCGATCAAAATTTACTATTAAAATGACTATTTACAAACAGAAAACTCAACAATAAGTCCATTGTGTTTAAGGATTTTGTATTGGCGGGGTTTTTTTTCAATATTTCATATTTTTTCCCTATTTTATTTTCAATTTAAAAAATGAGTTCCCTCCTCCCCCCGCCCCATCATAGGGAATAAACTCAGCTTCCCTACTCCCTTCCCCTGTGGCCTGGGGGGAAAAAAAAATAGTAATTGCTTTTAAAAAACTTCTTGTCTAACTGGAGTTTTAACTCAAGTTAGCGTGAAGGGGCAAAATAAAGAGTTCTTAGGGTTGGAAAGAAAGAAAGAAAATGTCCCTGCTCTACTTGGACACACTGGCGTGTTCACTGCCAGTGGAAGGACAGCTGGGTGAGTCACTCAGGGAAACTACCCCTCTTCAAAGGAGAGCACTGAAAGTTGTTATTGTTTCATTCTGCTGCAAAAAAAAGATCCCGCAGATAGTGCTATTAGTAACATTCTTAAAATAGGGACTTAAAGGTTTAATTAATTTGATTAAAGAAAAGTAAACAAATATGGAAGAGTTCAGAGACCAGCAGTCCCCACTGATGTCATGGAAAATGTGTTGACTAAGCATTTCTTAAAAGTAAGCCACATATTGGAAAGCAGTTCCTGTAATGCTGAGAGCAAAGAAAATAAATATGCAGGCATTGGAAAATAGAGACAATTGTTTAATAGGATGTGGCAGCAGAAGAAAATTTCTGTCTCTGCAGCCAAACCCCTCCCTGTGTTCACGGCTGTACTTCCAACCACCAGCATCAGTGGTCAGATGAAAAAATGTTTGTATACCATTTACATTTCTTTTTATTTGCTGTTTGTGTACTGAGCAGAAAGTCATGGTTTCAGTCTATGGGAAGGAACAGTATTGCTGAGCTGTATTGTCTGTGAATATGTAGGTGGAGACTGCTCACATCTCTCAGAGGGGATTATTGAAGGATGTGCCTAAAGTAATAAAAAATATATCTGTAAAAAGTACAGAGCAGTATCCCCATTTGTTAGGAATATACCTATATACTGTGTTGAATTGTGGCCCAAGAGTTGGTTTTTTTCCCATATTAACTCTACTACCTTGTGAAGAGTGACTGAGCTTGTAAATTAAGACATTTCATAAGCTTTTGATCATTGCAAAAATATGTGAAGCTTCTTTGAAGCTCCTGTATTAGCTCACCATGCTGCAGACCTCTGGGAAAGGATATGACTAAATCACAGGTAGTTTAATGCTTGATCTGGCCTTCAGGCTTCCAGTTAATAATTTGGAGTGTAACTAAATGTGCACAGTAAACCAAACAGACTTGCTTTGGTTTTGTTTTGTTTTCTTTTTCACAATTGGCACATCTCAATGCTATTTAAAGTGTGAAAAGAACTCTGCTTAAAGAGACTGCAAAGTGGCAGAACAGAGCTTTCCCTAGAGAGAGAATGTGCAATATCAAACACACAAACTGTAGGGTCCACTGAGTAGGGAAGGGAACAAGGAAAATTCATTTCGAAGAAGCAGAGATCAATATTTCCTTCAGCAAATGCTGGTAAAAAGTAGCATCAAGAAGAAAGATGCTGCAACGTTAAAAGAAACAAGATTTACTATATTACTTATGACATAGAAAAGGACTGAGGTATTTTTTTTAAATGATTGGTGGAGTAAACTCGGGGCTTTGAAAGATATGGCTGTAACAGCATCTTAATATAAGATACAGATGAGTGCTAGTCTCACAATTTATCTTAGTTCGGTTGCTCCAGAGTACAAAATAGATATACTGGTAATTAAATTAAGCTTGTTGCTTCTTTCTTTCTTTCAGTATTTGTTAGGTAGACACCATTTTTTATGACTTAGCAATAACAAGCATTGATTTGTGTGCCTTGTAATCTATTTGTTCTTACACGCATCTCGCCCACACCCACCCACGCTCTCTGCTTCGAGTAATCACAATGCTACAGTGCTGGAGGGGTAACACAATTAATTTTTAGCATGTAATCACTGTGAGAAGGTCATAATCCCTCACTTTTAGCCAGCTGTTGTCACAATTTCACACTGACAATTCTGGCACAATGAATGAAATGTATAAAAATTGGCCTCAACAAGAAACGCTCCCCATTAAGTTACTGGATTATATAATATGGAGAGGCTGATTTATGCCCTGTGCCATATATAAAGTTGTAGCTGATTCACTTTGGACAAAAATGTTAAATGAACTAATTAAAGAATAAGCCCTAACCAGATGGGTTTGTTGCTGCATCAGTAAGTACAGGCCAGTAATAAATGATCTGCAGATTCAGTTTTTAAACTATCCGTGGATAATTCTAATTAAATTGCCCTGCTAAAAGTACACCAAAATACCATATTAAATGCAAAGTATCTGATCCAGAAGAACTGCTGAAGTGTGTTGCAGCACGTTAGTTTTATTATGTAAATGGGAGCCCCAAGGGTCCTTCAGAGGGCTAAACCCCCCCACCAGAGGTAGAAGTGTGTCAGAGTACAAAACTGTGGTGTACATTCTTCTAAAAGTGCCAAACTAAGTTTTAGCAGACAGAGATTGAAATTTAGTTCTACAGAGAGATGAGGGACAAAACAAAAACAAAACAAAAAAACAAAACCAAAAAGAAAACCCCAAAACACAAAAAACAACAACAACAAAACCAATTTATGGAGAGTTGTGGATGACTCTTTCAAAGTGTTGTTAATTTTGAGGTAATTGTCTGAACAGATAATTGAAAATTCTGACACCTTGACATTCTCCTCAGCTGGCAGTTCTGGTACAGGAGATTGAATCTTGGGTGGAAAAATGAGAGTTTGGGTGCAAAGAGCTGTCCAGCTGTGGCAACACTCAGTGGAGCTCCTTCTGCCATAGACCACATGAGTTCTGAGACCACTTTGGAACTGATCATTTCTGACATGTTTATTTAGGACTATTAAAGTCTTTTTAAATACATAATCCTTTGGAAGAAGAATGGGTGAAATCACCACCCTTCACTTTTGATCTGCTCTTAACTACAACTTCTTACTAACAATTCTGACACAAGAAATTAACTATATAAAAATCATCCTACTTCCTATATTAGAAACAGGTGTTTGTTTCATTAATTCCTTTTCACCAACTTTTTCACTTGGCCACAGTTCAAGATTTGGCCAAAAGAGAATTGTTTTCTCATTTTCTCTTCCCCCGTCCCTGTCCCCTGTTTCATTTGGCTCTTTTCTCCTCTCACTCACTTTTTCTTCCTTGTGCACTCACATATACTGTCACTCACTTGCTTTTTTGCTTTCACATGCTCTTGTTCCTTCTTTTCCTCCTACCTACTTTCACCTCCTTCTCTCTCTCCCCTTTCCTTCTCCTAGCTCACTTTTTCTGAATTTCCCAAAGTGAAATTTTTATTGTATCACATGAAAATGAAATGCAAATTATAATTCTGTAGTTGGTTCTGGAAGTCTTAAAGCCCATAAAATATCTGTATAGAATTCTGTGTCAATGTTCGACCTCTGAAATAAATTAAATTTCATTGTAGTTGCAAAAAGTTTGTGAGACCACCTTAATACTGGAGGAAAAGTGAATTTCAGAGGACTTGGAAGATCAGAGTCAGTATTTACAAGATGTCCTTTATTTAGATAACCCAAATAACTGGAATATTACATAGTCCTACTTAGATATCACAAATATTTATTTGTCTATCGACTGGTGTAAGGAAAGGTCTCAGGAGTTGCAAAGTGTTTGGAGTTCCTGCCAAGTATACCAGGGAGGTTCTTTTCAGTGACTGAGTCTAAAAGTGACTAAATCAGAAATATGGGCATTTCCTTGCAAGTCCAACCCATTTTTTTGTTTGTTTTGTTTTTAATTGCTGTTCTTTCTTCCAAGGCAAACCAAACATATCCTTAAGGCAGTGACACAGTATAGTTACTTTAGGGTGAAGAGAATAATTGTCAGTTAACCTTACAATATTAGATTCTTACCAAGCCACGTCTATTTTTTCAAACAGCAGCTTTTCCTTACTGCCTTTGTGACACTTAAGAAGAAGTGAAAGTTCACTAAAGTGAAGTATTTACCAGAGATGTTTGCAGCATTTAATCAATAGATGCTCCAATCTTGGCAAACTGTAAGAAAGAGAACACTGCCTTGGGTGTCTTGTAATCCTGTAAACCCATACAATGTCTGCCTCACTGATGTGGCAATTTAATTAGAAGAACACTAATTACTAGAACTGTGGGATCTTCACGGCCTCATCTTACAAACAAGCTCCCTTTTCCAAAAAATACCAAAAAAAAAAAAAAAAAAAAAAAAAAAAAAAAAAAAAAAAAAAAAAAAAAAAAAAAAAAAAGGCCTTTGAACTGTCCTTATGGAAAAATCTCCTCCTAAGTTCCACAGACTTAGGTTTTCCTCCATTACCACCACTCCCCCCTCCACCTGGTTCCCTTATAACTCCTCAGACATAAAGAAACACTCAGTGTTATCTATTTTCTGATTTTGACTATCTTTCCTTCATTTCATTGGCCACTGTGTGTCTAGGAAGCCATTTAAAGGGTTTTGTCCATGATTGGACATCCTGAACGTGGCCATATCAATATCCAGTGCAGGAAAAGAAGATTTAAAAAAAGCTGCTCTGTTTGTTTGGTTTTCTTAGGCAGGATTTCCTCCTACATCATGCTTCTGATTAGGCTTTAGATTTGAGAAGCATGTGAAGTGCTTTCTTATTTAACCTTATTTAGGAAAAGAGCTCAGCACACTTAAGCCCTATTCTTTTCAATATGTAACCATCCTTCTGAATTTAGACAAAGCCAGTGGCATTTTAGAAAGTTTATACGATGTGAATAGGATATAAATATTTTTATGACTCTGAGCTTAGCAGTGCTGAACTCCTGGACAAAACCTGGGGACTTCCTACAGCTCTGCAGGTGACTCTCAAGAGTTGGCACAGCTACCCATGACCATAGCGGCAGAGGGATGAGAGATCCAAGGTGGAGCTCTGGAGAAGCAGAGAAAGAGGAGGAGATGTTTTACACACAGGGGTTCTTTTTTTTCAGTTTGCTGTGTGTCAAGCCTTGGATTTTTTACGCATCCATGAACTAGATATTTTGGGAGTAGTGGTATATCTTTACTATACTTAGTTGGTGTGTGGGACTTTTTCAGCCTTTCAGCACCAGGTGAAGCCCGTACAGGTACTCAGTGGTCTACTTGGATATTGAAAGTGATTTTTTAAAAATTGTTTTCCTTAAACTGTTGTAAAAAAGGTGTTATCTCCTTCATTCCCTTGATGCATTTTGAATTTAAACCCCAGACCGTAGTTTGCATCTGACAGTCTTAGGTGTGAATCAAAATCTATTCGAAGCTGAAATGCAAATGAATCACTGGGACAGGAAATACTTATGAATATTTTGCGGGGAAAAAAGAGTGTTGTCAGATTTAACATCTCTCATGTCACATCCTCGAAAGAGATGCACATCCCAGCTTGTGATTTTGAGAAGAGCCTGGTGGGTTAATTGTAAAATGTGGATGTTTGTTAAAGCAATTTCCTTGCTTACAAATAGGTAAGAGATATAAATCCCTCAAGGGATCAGAAAATCTTGAGGATGGTCTTTTTCATTTTAGACAGAGAGTCTCTTTATGTTAAAAATAAGCTCCATAACATATGTAAAGGTGGAATGGTGACTGTTTGGGGAGGATATTAGCTGACTAGGCACAGAACAGGAATTCAGTGAGGTGTAGGTAAGGTTTCTAATTTTAGAATCTGATTTTGCAAATGCTTCAGCGTATACATCACTCTGCTCCCAACCAGAGAGGAAGGAAGCATAAAGTTTAAGCACATGCACATGTTCCTGCAAGACCTTTTGTACAATTTCTGAATGGAGTTTTTCCACAAGTCCTGAGATAAATTGATGGTAGCAATTAAACAGCTCAACCTTCTATTTTTATTTTGTTTTCCTTTTTGGTTTGAGTTTGCAGCAAATTTATTTGTTTCCCATATTATATGTTAAACACAACTTCATAAGAACACTTATCTCTTTCAAGGAATTTTTAAAATTCATTTAAATCTGACTTCTCTTGTTTGTAGACTTTATTTTTTTTCTTTATTTATTTATAAGTGCTGTCATCTCTCAAGTCATTGTGGCTGAATATTATCTTCCAGGGACCTAAATGGTTTTCACTGGGCTTTTACTTATAATGAGTCATTTCTCTATAGATTGTTCTCTTTCTGTGCTAAATAGAGTTTCACTACACTTGGGTTCTTTGTGATGTAGTTTAAACATGCTGCTTATATCTGTATTTTGTAGTGATATCTTTGAAAACAAAGAAAAATACTCTTCTAGAAGTGGGAGGGAAATAGGTTACTTAAAAAAAAAAAAAACAGGCAGCTGTTTTCAACAATTGGATATCTTATCAGGCCTGTGCCCTACAAAATTACTCCTGAAAATCAGGGAAATGGGATTTCTTTTTAGAAAGCCTTACAAGTATCAAGAGCAACCACCTCTCAGCTGTACCCAAGCAATGAGTAAATCAGGCTGGTGGTTGGAACAATTCACTCAAACCTGCTTAGTGTTATGTCATGGTGATTTTAGGTTTGGCCTTACTCCAGCAAGGCTGAAAATCAGAAAATAAGAGATCTGACCAAAATTTTCATTTTACCACAAATTAATCTTAATAATATTTTATATTAGAAAGATTTTCTCTTAACAAAAAACCCAAATATTTGCAAGGTATTGAAATCTACCTGTGTCTTTTCTGAGGGGTACTGGGGGAAAATATGGCCTCCAAAATCCTAAACACCTTTTAATCCTATTACCCCACCTGAATTCGAATGTATCTCATGTATATAATCTTAGTTCATGACATCACTGTGGGAAAATGATAAAGATATTTTATTACTTCCAGCTATAGGTTTTAATCTCTGTGTCATAAAATCACAGGACCAGAGGAATGAATGGCAATGATATGTACTTGATTACATGCTTATGGGCACATATTCACCTGCAGAAAAAATGTAATCTCTTTTGATGTTTTGTTTTGGGTTTTGTTTGTTTGTTTGTTTGTTTTTACAGAATTAAATTTAAGTGCAATAATGCATTCTCAAAGCAAAATGCATATGTCTAGGAAAAATTTATTTATTCAAATACTGTTTTAGTTGATTGGTGTCACAAGACCTTATGGATTTTTTTTTTTCTGATTTTTTTTAACTGGAAATAGTTTGGCTTGAGTGTATTTACAGAAGAGTATTTCTGTTGTTTTCCTTACAAGTTTATTTTCAGGCCTTTTAAGACTTAAAAGAAAATAAGGTATAACTTAGGAAGCCTAACTGACCAGCCTGCTGATAACACTGTTTAATCAGAGATGTGAAAAATCAGCACAGTCTCTTTGCTGCATTTTAAATGTATACTTCCATTTGTTCTGTGACTTCTTCTGATTAGCTGTGAATCACTGTTTGTTTTTATCTGAATAAGGCTCGTTACTAAATAAGTCTTTAATACTTGTCTGGGAAGCTGCCTGAAAAGCACAAGGGATGAAGTTTTCAGTTCAAAATGTCAACTCAAAATGTCTCTTCAAGTCAATGTGATTTCTTTTTTTTTTTCCCTCTTAAAGCAAGTTAAATCAATGGGAAAGTAATCTTCTTTATTATTTCAGAAATGTAATTCTAAATTTGTCTGAAAGGCCATAGTCGAGATGGCTGTGGAGGATGATGGTGTGTCTCATTCAGGACCATCCAAGAAGTGAGTTCCCTGCACTGGGGGTAGAAAAAGGTGACTAGACCAGCAAAGTGTTATGATGGACACACTCCCTTGGATGAATATTGTGGCAGTGCACTGGATGGGATTTGATTGTGTGGTTCATTTCGTTTCAGTATCGTATTGTCTTAGCAAGGTCTCTCCAAAAATGGAATAGGCTTAAGGAAAAAAAGAGAAGCGTTTTTTTCTGTTTTGTTTGGTTTGTACTTGTATCTCTATGCTATATATAAATATATACTATATATAAATACGTGCCAGTAGTGTCATTTATCATAGTTTCATTTTTATTTATTTATTTTTATAAATACCATAAGTGTTCAACATCACGTTTCTGTTTTAAAAATTAAAGTGACAGTTATTGCCCCTTAGGATTTTTATTGGCAGATTTCTAGAGTAGCTGCTCTATGTATTTCCCATGCAAAATATAAGGAAACATTTGGACACTGAAAGTTATGAACCCTCTTGTATTTATTGTCACGGTTCAAATGTCAAGAGAAAATGGTGATGTTTTGTCATTTGGGGAAAATTTAAATTCAGGTACTGTGGAAAAATAACTTTAAAATAAGAAAGTTGATGGCACTTGAAGGCAAGCCAAACTTTGAGTCGGAGGACAAACAAAATGCAGAGCATTTAGGGACAGAGATTTAATACTTATTTATATAATACTTGTAAGTCAGATCCTATTACAGAATACCCTGTATAAATGTGTAATAAGAAACATGGTCTATCCTGAGTGATTTATGATTTAAATAGAGGAGATTTCCTGGGTGTGGGGAATAAATAATTTACTCAGGATCATGCACAGAGTGTCACAGCCATGGCAGCAAAGTTGTATTCAGGACTGTTCACACAGTACCCACGAGTACCAGCAGGAGTCTGAAGCTTCCTCTGGAGCAGTTTTGTGTGAAAAGTCTAGAAAGCTGTACAGTAATTTACCAATAAACGTGAGAAGGGGTCCAAGGTAACGGGCAGGATGGATGCATATGAGATCTGCCTGTTGCATGTATGGCTGCAGATGGCCAAAGTTTGTCTCATTCCTTCTAGATCTGCCCTCTGAGGCTTTGCCCTCTGTCACACAAACAGCTGCAGAGCAGGGAAATGACCGGTGAGTGGCAATCTGCACGAATGCAAATTGATCTGGAAAATTCTTCTGGACTGGGGGGTTGAGCTGGACACTCACAAGTACAGCACAGACTCAGAGTAGCTGCAGAAGCTGGGAAGGAATCAAAAACTTTAGATCAGTGATAGAAACTTAGCAAAGGCCATGTAAAAGCCCACAGGTCTGGAAATGTTGAATAATGTTATCACTGTAGATAAGGTTTTATTATTTTTCTTCCCAGAATCAAAAAAACTTCTCAGTGCCCTTTAAGTATATAAGTATTTTTAATAAGTCCTTATCCTGCTACCCACTTTGAAGTGAAAACTAAACCATAAAGTATAATAGAAGTAGAAAAAAAATATCTTAATGAAACCCATGACTTAACTTCAGCTAATTCACTACAGCATGTCTAAAAATTTGGGTTTATGTAGGAAACAAATTAATATGGCAGTGAGATTTCCAACTAGAGCACATATTAATTTATTTTTATTGAAATGTTGAATAGTTGGTATATTTAATATGTTACAAAATGTGAAGGGAGTTTACCCAAAACATAAGGCTCACACACATCACTTAACCCAGTTGTGCTAATAAACCCAGCTCAAATCTTAGCACAGCCTCAGAAGCTCTAGCTGCTCAAATTTATGGCAAAACAACAACAGCTTGAAGAAGAAAAATGTGGTAGTAGAGGGAAAAGGAAATGTTCTTGTTCTCCCCACTGAGAAGACAAATGATGAGAGACTTCTAGTCTTTTCTTTTTTTTTTTTTTCCCCTCAAACCCCACAGTATTCCCCTCCCTTTCTGTAAGAAAAATTAGCCTTAAGAAAAAGAAATTCAATGATCATAAAGCATGAAGAGAAAGAGGAATTGATCTTGGATACGAGATGGGATTGAGTTATAATACAACAAGCTACAGGTCTTTTCCTACTGAAAAGCAGAACCAATTGATTTATTATCGTGACTCCCAGCTTGCATTTTTTTGGTAAGGAACTGTAGATGCAAGGTAGCACGTCTCCTTTGATTTGCCACACTATGTCTTAATTACCAGTGCTAGAAGTTCATGGGAGTATTTTCCAACTTCAAAAGTTTCAGCAGCTTAAACAACAGGAGTGGATCAGATTTGTACGAACACAGTGACAGTGATATGGCGTCTTCATATTTTAGAATTGTCAGTCCATTTTTGATTTATTGCACATCAAAGTGAGAAGAAGCACACAGAAAGGATAATAGGTTTAGTCAGCATTCTCTTTGGCTATCAGAGGAATTGAAAATACTCTCTTGTCTCAAGAACTGGGATTCAGAGCCGTAGTTAGTGGGTTGTTTGGGGTTTTTATTATTCTTGTGGCAGAAGCAAATGATCTTAAAATTCTGTTCTAAAGACCTTTGAGCTTTCCCTATTTACTTGAGATTTACATCACTGTGACTCCAATAAACTCTGCAACTATGCTGGGAAAGACTGGTGTGAAGTGGAAGAAACTGTGACCCATGAGATACAGGATCAAGGGCATGGCATGGGTGATTTTCCTTCTGTTGAATTCAGTTTTACAGAGCTTTTAGTCAGTTCTTTTAGTCTGAGAACATGAGCAGCCTTTCCCGATAGCTCTGCTATTCATGGTGAGGTGAGAAACATGACCAAGTCTCTCTTAGTGGATTTGTTGACTGGATGTCAAATTGTTTACGTGGTGCAGTGGTGAAATACAGCACATCCATGACAGACTGAAGCATCTTAATTGGTGAAGATGGCTCAAGTACTGAAGAATTTTTCATCAGTTTGGGGATGACTAGAGGATGATTGCCCCAATTAAATATGAATGTTGGTTTTAAAATAGCAAAATCTATAACATTGTATCAACTTATTTTATATTGCAGTAGAAAACTGAGATGTAGCCCAAATTCTTATATAAATTCTCTTAAAAAATTGTTTAGAAATTAAAATACGCACAGCGTGATTTATATGCTTCCATTTACTCAATCTAAGAAGGATTATTCTCTGTATTACCTTCTATTTTGTGTTATCTTAAATGAGCATTACTGTTTGTAAATGGTCCACTGGAGACTTAAGACCTTGTTGGTTTCTCCTGCAGTGAAAGGTCATTACATTTCTCACTGGTTTATGAAACCCAGGCTATAATCAGTGCATCAGGTGAAAAATCTATTTTCCTTATCCAGTGATTGTCAGAGGGGATGGGTTCAAATATATTTATCTCTATACTACAATAAAGAACAAAATACTATAATACTATCACTCTTCAAAATGCTCTGGCTGTGAAAATAAATTAAAATAATCAATGTCAGCAGAGAAAAACAGAGGAAAATATTATGATGAAGCATATGAAAGTGAGAGAGAAGATGTCTTGAATTGACATAATAATAAAATCATAATATCTTTATAAAATGATGAAGATTTTGTTGTCTGGAGTATTTTCAAACCTTTCAAGGTTGAAAAATATTGAGAGGTGTAAGTAATATCTAATAGATCAACATGTTAAGCACTAATTTGTTAGTATTATCTGCCAATACTGCCGGTGTCAGGGCATTATTTTGTGTATTGTAAATCTTTCCCAGATGCACATCTTGATCAGCTAAATTTTCCAGTGCCCATTATCCACGTAAGAAAGGATATTACTCTTCTGCCCTAGTTGTGGCCCAGCAGCTGAGGTTCTCAGCCTGCCTGTCTGCTGAGGTGTCTTGGTTTGCCTGTTCTCTCTCTCTTTCTAACCTTTCTTTTGCTTGAGACAGGCAAAGGCTCAGATAATCTGCCTGGCTCAGATAATCTGCCTTTCATGCAGGTCAGTGCTGTGAACAGGGAGCAGGACATAGTTGTATGACTGGTTAATAAAATATTTATTATAATGAATCAAAGTAAAAACCTTGTGTGGAGCCGTGTCCCTATTTCTCACCCTATGGCAAGTTCTGCAAGCCTAAACACCTCAATGAACAGATTAAGGGCTTTTTCCTCTTCTTTATTCATGTGCAGGTGGACACTGAGTCTGTTTTTGAGACATGCTGCTCATGGCTGTGAGTACTTTCTGCCCAATATGATAAATCCTGGCCTGAACGTCAGGGTCTGTGTTATGCAAAATAGTCTTTGTGATGGATATTGGGTTTATGACACTGTAAATAGAGGGCATGGCTTGCTTTTTCATCAGAGGGAATAAAGAAAGCAATAAAGTTTCCCTTTTTTTGTGCTGTTGGGTCAAGGTTTGACTTACACAATAATCAGCGAGAGGCGAGTTCGATCACTGCATATAATGGTGACGGTGGTGTGAATTCACTTTCCTCCTGCTTTTGGCAACCTGTCTTAATAAGGCCCTGACCTCTGCTTTCACAGTGTCAAGCACAGTAGAAGTAACAAACCATGAAAAAGTGAAGTTTGATGGCAGGATCTATTGGGGTTAAATTCTTCCAACAACCTTTGAAAACTTGATTCTGTAGCAGTAGGAAGAAGCAGGATGTCTGTGGCAATCGGTGCTGTGATTGTGTCATACCAACTTGCAACAGAAGAATAGGTGGCACTTTTGCTCTCAGTCTTGTTCAAGGAAAATGCAGAGACTGTCTGTCTGTGATAATTTGCATTGACTATTTTAGAATGTCTTTGGAAAGGACTGATGCAAAGTTTAATATTAGTGGAAAACAGGATCTTAGCCTGTTACTGATATATCTCCTTCCTACCACTGGTTCAATTTCTTGCCTTACAAGTACTACGATGTTAATTGAGTGGAAACACATAGGAATAAACAAATGCATGACTGCACTTTGCAATGGGCTCTATTCTGTCCTATTAGTCCCCAGTGAATGCAAAAGCTCATAGAAATTCCTCTGTGCTGTACTGTGAGTTCCCAAAGTCATGCTTGAGAAAGTTAGGATCAAGATCCTTTCCCTCACTAATTTCAGTTTAGGTGGTCCAAAGCACAAATCATGAATAAAACAATGTTTCCCAAAACTATAGGAATGATTTGAGACTGAATTAAGTCATATAAAGTTCTTAACACATCAGGCAAAAGGTATTGTACTGAACAATGATGGTGTTAGTGGGAGTTTGTGCTCTTCCTGGAAAAAAAAAATAGATTTTTGAATATTATTACCTGTTTGGGTATTTATGAGTCACACAAGAATACATATAGTTGGAAACATTTGGAAGAGGTCTAGAGGAAAAAGCAGAAAAAATTGTTTTGACAAATGTACTTAAAAAAAAGGAAAAAAAAAGAGAACATTTCTTATCAAATTTTAAATTTGTTTGATTAATGACTGTATAGACTTCTGTTATAAAGGACCCAGACTGCAGCCTAATCCACATGTATTATCCAACATACAGCCAACATTAGGGGGCTGGAGCACATTGCTCTATGATTCTATGAGAGAGATGGGAAAAACATGGAAAGAATATTTAGGTCATACTAAGGGCGAAATTACCTGTACTGTACTTTTAGATTTCAGCTTTTCAAGATGAATAAAATGTTATTTGGACATGTATTTATATGGAGTAGAAAATCTACGTACACAGGACTACACTTGAAAAGAGGATTGTTAAAGATGAGAGAAATTTAAGAGGTTTGGTAAAGAATGTAGAGAAGGACTCGTGGTGTATATGAACGTGAACTCTGTTCATATTCAGATGTGCAGCAAGATAGGAGGGGTGTGTGTAAAAAGGAGACCAAGGGAAGACTGTAGGGCAACCATTAGAGAGCAGGGCAAGAGGATAAAGTGTGGAGGAAAGGAATTTATGAAGTATTGTGCCTGAAACCA
Organism: Empidonax traillii; assembly: GCF_003031625.1. NCBI lineage: Eukaryota > Metazoa > Chordata > Aves > Passeriformes > Tyrannidae > Empidonax > Empidonax traillii. The sequence goes on from NW_020956633.1 coordinate 94,796, forward strand.
TGTTTGTATGTATGCTCAGGGCTCC
>NW_020956633.1:95095-104355 GCF_003031625.1 Empidonax traillii
ACGTGAACTCTGTTCATATTCAGATGTGCAGCAAGATAGGAGGGGTGTGTGTAAAAAGGAGACCAAGGGAAGACTGTAGGGCAACCATTAGAGAGCAGGGCAAGAGGATAAAGTGTGGAGGAAAGGAATTTATGAAGTATTGTGCCTGAAACCATGTTTGTATGTATGCTCAGGGCTCCCCAAAGCGAGCATTGCACAATAAAGTGCACTGGAGTTCAAACAAAATGCACTCCATTGTTAGAGCGGGCTGTAAACCTGAAATATTACAACTGTTACCTGTGGCATCGTTAATGTCCTGGGATTATTTCATAAACCAGGCCCTAAAATATAATAGAGTGGAGAGGGTCAGTGCTTTCTATAAAGCTGATATTGAATTATAAGAGAATTAACGATGCCATCATTACAGCCTTTAATCTCTTTTATAGAAAACGGTTTCTTCTTTTATGAACACTGTCCTTTAGAGAATTCTCTGATATTTCTGAGTAAGCAAATTTTTTGAAGCCTTCTTCCAAGTGCTCAAAAGAAAGATCTTTTCTTTGGTCTCTTCATGAGGAAAGGAATAAAATGTGTCACAGTTTGCTTAGTTTTCTCTGTGGAAGCAAGTAAACACATGGAGTTTCCCTAAGGCCAAGTTTAGCTACAGGCACTGTGCTGCTGACTTTAGGCAAACTGCATAGTCACCAGTCTAATTTGTAGCCCTGCTGCTGATGGCTGTGTAATTGCAGATGGGAAAATAGATGTGTGTGCCTGACATTTTGGAGAAACAAATATTGAATAATTAACTGAAGCAAAAAACAGCAAACCGAAATGATTTTTTCTCAAAAAAGACCATACACATTCTTTGTTGAGTGTCTTAACAGAGAAGTTTAACATTTTGTATGGGTGTAGCTTGAGCTTTGCATCAGAGAAGAACTTCTCTTTTCCTTTTTTGCTCCTTAAATTTTTTCCCTTTCGTGGATTGCACATTTGACCCACATTCTCTTTCAGAAGTTTTTTTGTGGTAATTACTCCAGTCTAAAGATGATGCTCAATCTAACAAAGCTAATGAGAACCTGTCCTTCAATCTAAAGTGTAATCAGTTTATAACAAGCTCTCTTTTCCTGTGCTTCATTACAGTGACAAAATCTCTTTTTTTCATACCTCAGAATGATAAGGCAGGGTGGAAAAAAAAATCATTTTCCATCACCAGGAGTGCATTAAAGGAAGATGGGCGTAAGCATGCAGAATTGATTCATTTGCATTCTTCTATTGCCTTGGTTGCTACATCATTGAAAGAAGTTAATGTCGTGTCTTTGATTTGGCCTCTGCAATGGCAGGCCCTGGAAATCCAGCATGCTTATTAATGCAGACAAATAACCTGGTCCAATGGAGTCCCAGTATGAATTGATTCATTTGGAAATGCTGCACACTTGTAGCAGAAAGCTTTTTGGGATCTGTAGCTGGGCCTGTGGCAGGCTTCGAGCAAAGAAAAACATTTTGGAATTAGTTGGCTCTCCTGACAAAGTTCTCATTATCTGCTTTTCATAAAGCTGGGGAAATCACCCTACTCCCCATCAGCCACTTGCTTGTAATATTTCTCTTTTCCACTCATTATTCTACCCTTTGCATTGCTGTTTGTCTCCTACAGGCTCCTCACACAGTGACAGTCATTGGTGTCAGGAGAGTGATGACATAAACATAGGTTTCTTATTCTTAACAATACAAAACTCTACTCTTAATCCATTATCTCATATAATTTACTACAAAATAAGGTTGCCTACTCAAACGTCTTACAGTCTGATTTCCTGGTCCAGCCCTCATCCTCAGTAACATCTCTGAGCTCACACGATAAGAAGTAGGAAAGCACTGGTCTCTGTGATACTGGTAGGAGTTAGTTCATTAAATTCTCAATCTGAGAAGGGGGTTCATATAGTATTGAAAATATTATATGCCAGCATTTCTGCTGCTTGCTGATCTTGATGATGGGTTCTGCCTCAACCATGGATTGAGTTTTCTGCACTCGGCACAGGGAGTGAGTCCTTAGTGAGGTATACACTGATGATCATGAATTGTATTCCATTTTAGAGAAGAGCAATTGGAGGAAAAAGTCATTTTTAAAAAGCGCCCAAAGTGACACCGGAAAATTAAGGCCCTGTCAGAACTGGAACCCAGCAGTTCAGTTGTTGTCTGTTTAGTCCCTCAGTGGAGCTTTAACAGAATTAGCCCAAATGAGAGCCAAATTAGCTCCTGACCCTCTGAAACCCAGCTGTGGGCTTTGAGGTCATTTTTCTATCTTCTGATGCATTGCAACAACAAAAAAAGAACACCTGAAAACCCTGACCTAAGTGAATTTCATTGTTCTTTTCTTCCTGAATTACTCAATGGATGAAATGAGTCCTTTTCACTTTTTTATAAGGCAAACCTTTTCATAGACACAGCAGTCAAAAATGCTTTAGAATCTGTGAATAAAAGAGTGTCCATATCTTTCTGTATCTGGTTTTGCATTAGATAGGTGAACAGGTTAAATGTTAAGCAGGAAGCAGCCAGATCTAGTCAGGAGGTACAATAACCAGTAGTAAGTGTCTCAGCTCAAGTGGAATAATGATAAGTCAATCAAAAAAGATTCTCTCCTGCCTCTCAGTCTAGAACTTCGTGCTAAAACTGCCAGCCTGTCAGTGAATTCAGATTAAGTGTCTGCACTTAAGGGAAAGGAGTCCATAAATTAAGTTCTAATGCTGATGACATTTCCTTCAGGAGGCTTTCACTGGCCTTCATGGTTCAGCACCTTTGGACTGGCAGACTTTTAACTTCTATTTGCCATCCAGCCCCACAAAGCCAGTGTGGGTTTATGATTTTAGTATTGTAATACTTCGGAAAGCTTTGCAAAAGAAGCTGAGTACATTTCCAATTTTGGGCAATTAGCTAAAGGAAAAATAAATCAGCAACATGGGTTTTTCTTTGGTAAATGTGCCTGTTAGAAGGGATCCTTCAGAAAGTCCATTACCTTTCTCATTATACACCTTTTGTAAAATTTGCCTTGTAATTAGTGTTGACTTGGGGAAATCACCATTTTAGGGTCCTTGCTCTTTCAGAAGTAGGCATAAAAACAACGAGAAAGGAGAACCCAATGCAAAGGTATTCTGTGCACAAACCTGTTTGACTTTTGGCAATCTGCCCTTCTTCACCTTAGTCTCAACTCTTTCCAGAATTAACTTTAAATATGAGGTAGAGTTATTTGTTATAAGCCCTGTAATTCTTGTTCCACTGCAGATTTTGAGTGGCCTTTTGGCAGGGAATATACAGAAATCCTGCTATTGGTGATCACTGCAGGAACATCATAGGAAGTCATATGAGTAGTAAAATTTTAGTGTAACCTGTGTATTAATATTTTCCTGTATGTTTTCCCATAATTTCTGTAAAATGTAAGATGACAAAAGTAGTGAATTTCAAGAGTGATTACTTTAAAAAACTAAAGACAAAACAACAAAACAATTGTATACAGCGGAGTAACATGCTTTTCCTAGCATTTCTAAGGGTACTTTTAAAATATAATGATAAAGGTTTATAGTCCCACTTAATGTTCTCCAGACAGGTTTAGAAGTTGGATGAAAATGCTTATCATTTTCTACTGTGTTTTGGAGGACCATTCATAAGTGCTTAAGTGCAATTTGAACAAGTATTCTACATCTACATACCATATCCTGGATAAAATTCTCATTATTGCTGCACTAAGGAAAATACTCTTACCACATCCAGTAGTAAAAGTCTTCTATAATCAGCTACAAGAATATGACTCTTAAGTTTATTGCTTCTACAAGAAGTCAAAAGTTTCAGCTGATTCTAAGTATAGAAGCTGAGCTGTCTGTTGAGCAAAACACAGGTGAGAAACAGTTTGGTGGAATATGAAATGAGAATGTTAAAATGCAATTTCTTCACTACAGAAAGAAGAGAGGTTCAGGTTCAGATTGAAAAAATGCATTTCTTTGTACATTGAAGTAGGTCTGCAGTCACAGAAACTCATACAGCAGCTAATTGGGAATTAGAGAATGTTCATTAACCATAAAAGAGAAAAAGGAGAAGTTACTTTTGGTAAACATATCCAGCAGAAATAAAGTGTGCTAGTGGCAGGATTCACGTCAAATATGTGCTGGTCATCTGTTGAACTGCAGGGATGTTTTGTACTGAGGCACTGGTCACATATTCATGCCACGAATCACATGAATTTCTACCCATTCTCTCAGAACTGCATCCCTGGAGTGACCTCCTGAAAAGGTGATTTGCTGTTTTCTTTCAACTCTGACTTGTAAAATAAAAAATTATAGCTGATTATTTATTTGTTTCTCTGAATTAAAGGTATATTGAAATTAGAAATTGTCAGCAAATAGTAAAATAATATTGTAAACATTAAATGGGGCTGTTGCAGAAAGGAAATCAAATGCAAACTTTTTCCTGAACAGTTTATTACCTGCAAGACTCTTTCTATAAAGTGCATCACGCTGTTCCCTCTTTCCTCCATATTCCTAACTGTAGTTCCTAATTATCTGGGGTCATTGTGTATCTTCCATCTTCTAAAAGTCAAAGATACTAATTCTCTTCATGAATATTTTATTCAACAGTTGATTAGATAATGAGTGAAATAGCTGAATACATTTTTCACTGGAAAATATTAGACTATATAGTGATATAGTAATGAAATAAAAATGTATATGGGAAAAAAGTTTGAAAAAGAAGTAATTACAGCAAATATCTCAGCTCTAAGACTGGATATATTATTTTCCTACATGAACTTCATCCTTGGAGTACACTTAAATCCTCAAACTGTAGTTCTATATACATATTTCTCTAGTTAAATGGGAAAAAATTAAGTTTTATATTTATTTGCATGTTGTCCTTAGTTAAACAGCTGGTGAAATTCCTCTCTCTTTTATATTTTCTCTTTGTATTGAAGATTTATTTATATCAGAAGGTGCCCTAACTCTGCATAAGACTTCACCTTGTTGTGCTGAGATACCATAGACACATCTGATAAAAGGCAGCTCTTGTCCAGATGATTTCAATTTAAATAAGCATCATAAATAATGAACAGCAGAACTGTAGGGAGCTGCAATTACCTGTCTGAGAGACAGATTCTACAGTAGAAATCAGGAATTGTATTTTCTTGTTTACTCCTTTACTCCAATAGGCTGTGAAATGCCAATTGCCTGAACATTTACAAAAAAATTGGATTTTTTTTTTTTAATTTCAAAACTTTTAAAATAAATAACCTCAAAAGTCTAATAAGATTCAAAAGCATCTATGTTTCTGTTAAATTCCCATTGGTGCCCCAAACTTTTCAGACAAAGCTTTTCATTCCCATTAAATGCTGATAATCATTCCTTAGCACTTGGTCTGCAAAAGCAGAGAAGAAAACCAAGGCATACCTTCATTTCATCTCAACTTTCCATTACAGACTATCAAGACACCCAAAGAGTTAAGTAAATCCTAAAATAAAATGTAAACATTTGATAACTTTGAAAATCTTTTGGTTTCTGAAGGCTGTGTAGGGGTGCTCAAAGCTGGAAAAAAAAAAAAAAAGAGTAGAAACCTTTGACAATGATTTAATATCTGAATCATTTGTTTAGCACTGCAAAATGTAGTCATGCTCCTTTGCACTTGCTTCATTTCTCTCAAAGGAAGTAGCAGAGCCTGGAACAGGGAGACCCTGCCAAACATATGATGGCACTACAGATTGTTATTCCCTTCCTAGACCGAAAGGCAAATCTTTAACAGGGACAATCCGTGCCCAGTGCCTGCTGTCACTGAAAAAGGGCTGGGACAGAACAATTGCAGTCTCCTGGAGAAGCTCCCAGTTCCTACAAATACTTTCTTTTTCCTCCTTGCATCACGTCCTTATTATTTTAAATGTTTATTTATGTTATTTTATTTCTATACCCGGCTGAATCTTATTGAAATTATTCTTCACATCCCATGGTCTTTCAGTGTACTAGTTTAACACTATAAATACCCTGCAACCATGGCAAATATCTTGCCCCTGTCTTCCAACCGTCCTTAGGTGGAGTTGGGCAACTTATGTTCACAGTTTGAGTTTCTTTTCTCGTTGTAAAAGTGGAATAAATTTGTTTTCCTTATATTTCAGAGCCTTTGAAAGTCTACTGAAGAAGGATAATAGACCCCAGTAGGAAAAAAAAAGCTGTCTACACATCCCTCTTCCCTGAAGAGTACATATTTATTTTCAACCCAAACCATAGTTAAAAATAAAACCTGGAATTTCCATGGGAAAAAGAAATCCAGAAAAGCATTAACGTAAAGCATTATTATTATTATTATTATTATTATTATTATTATTATTATTATTATTATTATTATTTTACTGGTTATAATTGTGAGTTCCATAATAATTCAGTGAAGTGACTGAAAATATGCTTTTATCTGATTTGCTGAGGTTTCTTGAGATCATCCTTCCCAAAGAAACCACTAAAACATGACAAACCATGTCCCTGTGGGCATCAGACCAAACAGGGGTTTTTTGTTTGATTTTTTGTTTTTTAAAACTTTTGGGCTACCCTATACTTGGTAATGCATTTAAAAATTTATTAAAAAAAAATCAAAATATTTTTGCAGAGGTGAAATAGTTTGACCGTATATAAAAATATGAGTCTTGTCATCACCCTCCTTTGTAATAATAATAATAATAGTATTACTACTCAACTCAACATATTTGTTGTGCTTTGAGATTGCACTATAAATAACATTTTTGACTCAATAATGCAAGACTGTTATAAAAATAAATTGCAGGATGAAAGAGTTAAAATAAAGACCTAATAGGGTGTTTAGGGGAAGAGGGAGGTTTAAGAAATTCTTTCCTTTCCCAAAGGCGTGCCACAGTCAAATAGGCTGGTAAATCCATATGCTGTTCAGACAGTTTCTGGCTTAATTTGCCAGTGGCACAGGAATGAATTCAGGCAATGTATTGTAACATTGAATCAAATTCAGTGCTTTAACAGTGAGACATCTTAACATAAAAATCAACGACAAGAATTCTTCTGTTCCTTAACTTTAGCTAAAGGATATGTAGAAATTTTCTACAATCCATCCAGAAAAGTATAAATAATACCACTGCACACACTAAAAGTACAGAGAGAGTGACTCTTTTTTGGACCTGTGCCTAAAATGTTTAGGGTTTATGCTTCTTGAAGCATTTTTAAAAAGCCTTAGAAAAAATACTGCAAGCATTTTCTAGTCTCTGTTCTAACAAATTTTTTTTTGCTGTTCCACAGAAAAAATCAGGCTGAAAGCCTTTCTCCACTGAATTTAAGGCTAAAGTAAATACAAAACCCCTACATGAGTGGTGCCTAAGCTACAAGAAATATCACCCAGTGATTCCAGAACAACTAGAAGTTACAGAGGCTGGCTGAAGTTCTTACCTGCATGTGAGTTATACAGAATTTTCAGCAAGCAGAAAATGTTCAGCTGGTTTGTGTTGAACCTTCTAAGGCAAATGTTAGTTTTGTGATTCCAGGATTGAATGAAAATATTGACAAAGAGGCTGGGAGAAGAAGAAAACTAATAATGCGACAAATACTCTTGGAAAACACCTGAGCACAGACACTGGAAGAAGGGAAATGGTAAGAACAATTCTACAACCCACTTATTGTTGCCTTTGATGCCAAAGTCAAGTTGGGACCGGCTTTTCAATCTGTGCTTATGTAGTACGTATCAACAAGATGGTCTGATCCGTGGTAAGTATATGTATCATAATATAAAATTAAATTAAAGTAAGAATTACATATGGAAATAATGATTTATATAATTCTCCATCAGCAGAGTCACCTGGAAATCACTATAGAAAGTGTTGTCACTTGCTCAATATGATCCAAACATTTAATATCAGAGAATTCTGTATTTGTAGTACACTCTTCAACAGGTTATCTTGCTAGAGTCGTTAACCAGCCATGCTACACTGAACTCTCAACAATGAAGTTAAAACACTCCATTCTCGGACTCGAGTTTAATGTATTCTTGTTTTAATCTATGTGTAGTATGTAAGTTTTCATACAGAATCATTGAATTCACAAGAAAAAGATAGTACAGCAGTTAGAACTTAATTTCATTATTTTGAGAGCAAATCCTGTCCACCAGCCAGCTTCTATGATACATCTCGTGACAAATACCATTGTGAGCAAGGCTGGTGCTCAGAAGATTCATTTAGGAGGCTGTTTTGTGTGACTAAATGCTGGAGGCTGAAGGCCACTTCTTATTTCAAGAGTGTAATATATTTTCTAGGTCTGAAATATTCTCTTCAGTCTGAGCTCTATTTGTTTCTAATCAGTTTCATTAGTCACTCTTCTAATACACAGACTATAGAATTTGGGCTATTGCTTTACAAAGTGTATGTCATTCTCAGGTTGAATATCAATAAATAACAGCCCATTTCTGTGCTAAAAACAAAACCTTCTGCCAAGTTTACAGCCATGGTAAATTCAATTTTATTTGGTAACCTAATAGCTACTTGTTATGAAGGGTTATTTCACCTATAAACATCTGCTTTTAATCTGCCTTTGCACTATGATTGTTTAAAAGATACCATCATTTTTTAACTTACTGTATCTATTAGAGTAGTTCAGATTTTATCATTTTTTTAATATTGTGAAGCTTTTCTTTTTGCTACTGAGAAAACTTTAATTTAGAACAGTGATACAGAACACTTAATGAAATAAGTAAAATTTCTATTTTTGTTTCCTCATTTTTGCAACTTGTTTTAGTTTACCTGTAAAATAAACAGCGGTATCAAGTAATATAGTGAACTCCAGAATACATTTGTTTGTTATTCTTTAAATTCTATGACTCACTAAACTGTATTAAAGCCAAGAGATCAGTTTTACCAAGAGTTGGTTGATATTGTATATCCAAATGATACGCTTTAATGGGTATCTCTTCCTCTAAATCTAATAAAATGCTGTGTTTGAAAGCCGGTATTTTAACTGGGAACTTTAAGTGTGCTGCTTTCCACTGAGTGGGCTTTGCAGACTGTAGCTGCTCTTGTAAGGGATATTCAAATGTTTATTATTATGCAAAAATTTGTATCACTCTCGAGGCAGTGTATTCTCAGAATTAATGATGTCATTGTTGTTGGTTTTCTATTAATTTAAAAACAACAACCCCATTTGTAAGGGTGATGTAGAATATGCATGTGAATAGGTGGTGGTGGTTAGAGATGACCTTTCTGATCTGCGAGTTCCTGAATATGGATTAAGAAGGTCAGACATTAATGCCATTCACTA
>NW_020956633.1:104568-108336 GCF_003031625.1 Empidonax traillii
TTCTCAGAATTAATGATGTCATTGTTGTTGGTTTTCTATTAATTTAAAAACAACAACCCCATTTGTAAGGGTGATGTAGAATATGCATGTGAATAGGTGGTGGTGGTTAGAGATGACCTTTCTGATCTGCGAGTTCCTGAATATGGATTAAGAAGGTCAGACATTAATGCCATTCACTAACAAGTGAGCCATTTTGTGCAATTCATTTCGGTCCCAGAGCACCAACTCCTGCATATATTAGCTTCAATATGCAAAATGTATTATTGTTCATCATTTCCAGTCTGTTGCTGGGAAAAGAATTCTGCATACTGCTCCTGTTGTTTTTGCTGAAGGATTTAGTCAGTGGGTTAATGTGAATAAGCTTCCAGCAAGACACTAGCTCACAGAAACACTTCTATGGTGATTCTCCTTTGATGAGTATCTTCTACGATTACTGATTTTCCTTTGGAAATTAGAAATAGCCTGTGCAAGTAACTTTCATTTCAATAGAGTTGTTTTTTATAACAGAAATATTTTTCTTTTAATGAATTGTGAATTTTTTTTTTCTCTCCAGCACCGTAGAGACTTTTTGTAGGAGTTTTTAAACACAGAATCCTAAGGTATTCAACAAAATGAAAGAAGCTTGGATGAAATCTTATTCTCTGTCTTCTTGAGAGCAGAGATACAGTCCCAACAAAAGGATTTTAACCAAAAGGAAATATGATGGTTCCAACACCATCTACTTTTAGAACAGGTCCAATTTCAATCTAATTTCCTAAGAATGCCCAGTGAGTCTGTGAATGTGATCAAGGCCTCTATTTCCTTTTTTCCTTCAGTGTATGGGATTCAACCTGCTGTGTCAGCCCTGCAGCCAAAGATATACCTATAGAACTTACTCTAGAGAGGTTAAGACAATTGATTTTTATCTTTCAACATACTTGGAGTTTTAGAAGTCCAGTGTAGTTTTGAAGTTGTTGGGGTTGCCTGCACTTACTTGTTATGTCCTTCACTTATAGTATTCAACTGTGTCTCAGCTTAGTCCCTGCACAAAGGGATCAGGTGAATTATATTCCACTGAAGAGCAAAGACAACTGGATTAGTCCCCTGCTGACAAGGCTTAAGGAGCTGAATTGAGCTGAATAGACGTCATTCAGCTCTCAGTTTCTGTTTTTGGTAGCCTAGTTTTTTAAAGACCACAGTTTAGGTTGTTGCATAACTGTTGTGACTCTCTACGCTGAAACAGAGGAAATTCTGTTGAAAAATATGACAAACTCTTTTACTGGAAAGGAAAATTGAGCACTTAAGAGGTTGTAGGGTTTATGTCCTTGGATATACTCAAAACCCAAGTGGAAAGGTGCTGAGGAACCTGCTCTAGGTGACTTTGCTTGAGCAGGGGGTTTGAATCAGGTGACCTCCAGAGGTCCCTTCTATCCTCAACAATTCCATGAGATTCAATGAGATGTTTTCAGCTCCCAAAAGACAAGATAACATCCTGATTCCTTCAGCTAAGTATGCCTCAAATGTGAATCAGATCCCTCATATAATGCAGCCTTTGCAGTCAAAGTGGTTAAACATGTTCTCATTATCTCAGTGTCATTTTAGCTGGGGGTGCAATGCTCTCTTTCAGTTTAACCCATACTAATGAATATCTGGGATAGAGGGGGCAGCAGATGCTTCCAAAGCAAATGTGCAACGGTTCTTTCAGCCATCACTACAAAGTTTAATTCAATACATATAAAAAAGCTAGAAATACACAAACTCCTTCATTTCCTTTATGGCATAACGTTTGTAAATGTCACTGAAAAGACTGCATGTGTCCAACAACATTTGTAACTGAATTAAAAACTCAAGGAAATGAGATCACGAAGGGAGATTGGGGTTGGAGTTTACCTTTCTGGTTTAGCACAGTGTTAGCAGTCAGACGTGAATAAGGAATATCTTATAAATACATGGAAGCTGACAAAAGAAGTAGCAAACTGTCACTAGAAAAATACGTCCAGAAAAATGTATGACCGAGGATCAAGCGACAAAGAGGAGAGAAACTGAAAGATCAGTGTGACCTGGGGCTGCTGAGCTCCTGCTTTCAAACACAAAGCAAATCCAAGCATAAGCCCTGCCTGCTGTAAAGAACCCAGGCCCACTTTCTACACGAGGTTCTCTAATCCATAGCAAGAAGTGACCTTTAAACTACCTTGACAGATAGCAGCTGACTAGAAAATTACAGTCATTAGCGGGATATCGAGAGAGCAGACTATTGTAAAAAATGATACTAAAAGGCAGATGTTAACAATTTGCAACCCCAAAAGACAGCTACAATAAAACCCTACATTTCTAGTGTTCTGAAAAAAAATTGTTATTGAGCTTCAGCATATACAAAAATAAAAGGTGCATTTGTTTTTTCACGTCTCTAGAGCCAAGCTGTATATGAACAAAATGTAAAATTTATTCCAATTAGTTAAGCAGAAATTTCTCGAAAAGTGCAGTTACTTGCATTCATTGAAAATGAAGGTTATAAATGAAATTGGTTTACTCCTGTCTCATCCAGGTCTTTGTTACTTGAAAAACCTATTAGGATGAGATGTTTAAGATCCTCATTTTAGAACCGATGGAAAAATAATGTAGAAACAATGCTTTCAGAGTTTCTCTCTTTCTAGAGAATAGTTTACCCAAATAAAATGAAAGAAAAAAATAATTTAAGCCTTTCTTTCTGAATTTCCATAGCAATACAAATATCAGTTTCTTTATGAGCAAACAGTTGAGGCTGAACAGTTGAGATTTTCGCACTGTGCATAAAGTCAGGGGAATCATATCAGAATATATTTATATGAGTCAGTCTTTTGCTCAGAAAAGAAATTGTGTAGAACTGCTTAGCATTTGTTTTTAATATTAATTGACGCTATTTGTTGGAACACGTGGAAATGCAAACCTAGGCAACACTGAAACGTGATATCATAATCTTGTTGATCACTGCAAGCTCATGTCAGGATTATCAACAGTGACATTTCAAATGGAACAGGAAGTTTCAGATGGCCAGGGAATTTCTCAGGAATCCATGGTCAGCAAGAACTGTAGCATGAGACAGCAGCGTGTCAGCTTTGTCTGAATGCCACCATACCTGGACTGATTCACGCTGTTGTGGCACATTTCTGCCAAGAAGATAATAAAAATTGGGATGAAATTCAGAAAAGCCCCATGAAGGAGGAAATAAGAGTAGTAAATAGGAAGAAAACATGATGGAAATTAATAATGGAAAATTATAATATGCTATATTAAAAATCACATAACTTACTTGTAGAATGTAGAGTATTGAATAATATTGCTCCCCCTCAAAAAGAAATGTAAGTCCTAAATTTTAAATGTAGTTTTAACAGGTGTTTTTCAGTGTAAAAGAAAATCTGCATAGAGAATAAAATTTAATGAAATAACTAGGTTTTCCCTGTTCTTATATATGACTTTATTTAATATTTTTGTTCCACAATTTATGGAAAATGCATGTCAGAATTCATAACTCCTCTTGAAATCTAGAACTTTGTAAATGCACTTAGTGTTATGATTCTTGATACGAAAGACTTCGCTCAAGTAAGCGAATTGGTTTTGTTAAGAAGTTTATTTTCATGTAAATCAAAGCCATATTTCTTCTTTCTTTCTCATTTGAGGCATCCCAATGTCTGAAAATATCCTTGAGTAGAGGCCTCTCCTCTTCTCCAGATGTTTCTGGAATGTATTCATTCCCTCTCGGGTTTATTTTTTTTTAATCATTAATTGCTCTATCTTTTAAGGTGGATGGTT
>NW_020956633.1:108357-111977 GCF_003031625.1 Empidonax traillii
TCGTGTTACGTTAATACACACATACTTAATAAAGGGCTGTTATTTTTCCTTTTTCCCTTTTCCATAATTTGCTTTCCTTCAATCGGAGTCTCTTAATTTCGAATCTATAATTGCTAGGAAAAAAGGTTTGGGTCTTTTTCTCCTAATCCATCCTCAGCAAAAGACCCTTGTCTCAATTAAACTGAGACAGTGGGTTAATGTGAATAAGCTTCCAGCAAGACACTAGCTCACAGAAACACTTCTGTGGTGATTCTCCTTTGATGAGTATCTTCTACGATTACTGATTTTCCTTTGGAAATTAGAAATAGCCTGTGCAAGTAATTTTCATTTCAATAGAGTTGTTTTTTATAACAGAAATATTTTTCTTTTAATGAATTGTGATTTTTTTTTTCTTTCCAGCACCGTAGAGACTTTTTGTAGGAGTTTTTAAACACAGAATCCTAAGGTATTCAACAAAATGAAAGAAGCTTGGATGAAATCTTATTCTCTGTCTTCTTGAGAGCAGAGATACAGTCCCAACAAAAGGATTTTAACCAAAAGGAAATATGATGGTTCCAACACCATCTACTTTTAGAACAGGTCCAATTTCAATCTAATTTCCTAAGAATGCCCAGTGAGTCTGTCAATATGATCAAGGCCTCTATTTCCTTTTTTCCTTCAGTGTATGGGATTCAACCTGCTGTGTCAGCCCTGCAGCCAAAGATATACCTATAGAGCTTACTCTAGACAGGTTAAGACAATTGATTTTTATCTTTCAACATACTTGGAGTTTTAGAAGTCCAGTGTAGTTTTGAAGTTGTTGGGGTTGCCTGCACTTACTTGTTATGTCCTTCACTTATAGTATTCAACTGTGTCTCAGCTTAGTCCCTGCACAAAGGGATCAGGTGAATTATATTCCACTGAAGAGCAAAGACAACTGGATTAGTCCCCTGCTGACAAGGCTTAAGGAGCTGAATTGAGCTGAATAGACGTCATTCAGCTCTCAGTTTCTGTTTTTGGTAGCCTAGTTTTTTAAAGACCACAGTTTAGGTTGTTGCGTAACCGTAAATGGTTGTGACTCTCTACGCTGAAACAGAGGAAATTCTGTTGAAAAATATGACAAACTCTTTTACTGGAAAGAAAAATTGAGCACTTAAGAGGTTGTAGGGTTTATGTCCTTGGATATACTCAAAACCCAAGTGGAAAGGTGCTGAGGAACCTGCTCTAGGTGACTTTGCTTCAGCAGGGGGTTTGAATCAGGTGACCTCCAGAGGTCCCTTCTATCCTCAACAATTCCATGAGATTCAATGAGATGTTTTCAGCTCCCAAAAGACAAGATAACATCCTGATTCCTTCAGCTAAGTATGCCTCGAATGTGAATCAGATCCCTCATATAATGCAGCCTTTGCAGTCAAAGTGGTTAAACATGTTCTCATTATCTCAGTGTCATTTTAGCTGGGGGTGCAATGCTCTCTTTCAGTTTAACCCATACTAATGAATATCTGGGATAGAGGGGGCAGCAGGTGCTTCCAAAGCAAATGTACAACGGTTCTTTCAGCCATCACTACAAAGTTTAATTCAATACATATAAAAAAGCTAGAAATACACAAACTCCTTCATTTCCTTTACGGCATAACGTTTGTAAATGTCACTGAAAAGACTGCATGTGTCCAACAACATTTGTAACTGAATTAAAAACTCAAGGAAATGAGATCACGAAGGGAGGTGGGGGTTGGAGTTTACCTTTCTGGTTTAGCACAGTGTTAGCAGTCAGACGTGAATAAGGAATATCTTATAAATACATGGAAGCTGACAAAAGAAGTAGCAAACTGTCACTAGAAAAATACATCCAGAAAAATGTATGACCGAGGATCAAGCGACAAAGAGGAGAGAAACTGAAAGATCAGTGTGACCTGGGGCTGCTGAGCTCCTGCTTTCAAACACAAAGCAAATCCAAGCATAAGCCCTGCCTGCTGTAAAGAACCCAGGCCCACTTTCTACACGAGGTTCTCTAATCCATAGCAAGAAGTGACCTTTAAACTACCTTGACAGATAGCAGCTGACTAGAAAATTACAGTCATTAGCGGGATATCGAGAGAGCAGACTATTGTAAAAAATGATACTAAAAGGCAGATGTTAACAATTTGCAACCCCAAAAGACAGCTACAATAAAACCCTACATTTCTAGTGTTCTGAAAAAAATTGTTATTGAGCTTCAGCATATACAAAAATAAAAGGTGCATTTGTTTTTTCACGTCTCTAGAGCCAAGCTGTATATGAACAAAATGTAAAATTTATTCCAATTAGTTAAGCAGAAATTTCTCGAAAAGTGCAGTTACTTGCATTCATTGAAAATGAAGGTTATAAATGAAATTGGTTTACTCCTGTCTCATCCAGGTCTTTGTTACTTGAAAAACCTATTAGGATGAGATGTTTAAGATCCTCATTTTAGAACCGATGGAAAAATAATGTAGAAACAATGCTTTCAGAGTTTCTCTCTTTCTAGAGAATAGTTTACCCAAATAAAATGAAAGAAAAAAACAATTTAAGCCTTTCTTTCTGAATTTCCATAGCAATACAAATATCAGTTTCTTTATGAGCAAACAGTTGAGGCTGAACAGTTGAGATTTTCGCACTGTGCATAAAGTCAGGGGAATCATATCAGAATATATTTATATGAGTCAGTCTTTTGCTCAGAAAAGAAATTGTGTAGAACTGCTTAGCATTTGTTTTTAATATTAATTGATGCTATTTGTTAGAACACGTGGAAATGCAAACCTAGACAACACTGAAACGTGATATCATAATCTTGTTGGTCACTGCAAGCTCATGTCAGGATTATCAACAGTGACATTTCAAATGGAACAGGAAGTTTCAGATGGCCAGGGAATTTCTCAGGAATCCATGGTCAGCAAGAACTGTAGCATGAGACAGCAGCGTGTCAGCTTTGTCTGAATGCCACCATACCTGGACTGATTCACGCTGTTGTGGCACATTTCTGCCAAGAAGATAATAAAAATTGGGATGAAATTCAGAAAAGCCCCATGAAGGAGGAAATAAGAGTAGTAAATAGGAAGAAAACATGATGGAAATTAATAATGGAAAATTATAATATGCTATATTAAAAATCACATAACTTACTTGTAGAATGTAGAGTATTGAATAATATTGCTCCCCCTCATAAAGAAATGTAAGTCCTAAATTTTAAATGTAGTTTAAACAGGTGTTTTTCAGTGTAAAAGAAAATCTGCATAGAGAATAAAATTTAATGAAATAACTAGGTTTTCCCTGTTCTTATATATGACTTTATTTAATATTTTTGTTCCACAATTTATGGAAAATGCATGTCAGAATTCATAACTCCTCTTGAAATCTAGAACTTTGTAAATGCACTTAGTGTTATGATTCTTGATACGAAAGACTTCGCTCAAGTAAGCGAATTGGTTTTGTTTAGAAGTTTATTTTCATGTAAATCAAAGCCATATTTCTTCTTTCTTTCTCATTTGAGGCATCCCAATGTCTGAAAATATCCTTGAGTAGAGGCCTCTCCTCTTCTCCAGATGTTTCTGGAATGTATTCATTCCCTCTCGGGTTTATTTTTTTTTAATCATTAATTGCTCTATCTTTTAAGGTGGATGGTT